>NW_020172996.1:1327969-1405002 GCF_003031525.2 Neophocaena asiaeorientalis asiaeorientalis | reverse complement strand
ACCCTGGTCTGAGTCCAAGGTCACACCCTAAACTGGCCGTTTGCAGATATGATAGGCAATTTAGAAAACCCCCAAAAACCAACTTTGAAACCCCTCAGACCCAAGAAGTACTTAGGGAAACTGCAGCTCCAAGCTGAAACAGCACTCACAACTCTAGCAACTATTAGTACATAAATGCAATGCCATTCGCTATCCTGGCGATTCCACTTCTGAACTCGAACTGACAGACCTATGTGCCCATGAGCACAGAGACACAGTTCACAAGGGTGTTCACAGAAGCACTGCTTACAACAGTGAAGAACAGGGACAGGCAGGAGAATGCTCGAGCAGATTCAATGGCAGAGACCACTGACTGCTACGCAGCAGACGTGAAAATAAAAACGGTACGCATTTTCCACGCTATAAAAACTAATCAGAATAAAAGCAAACCAGAAAAGGAGGGGGAAAAATATTTTGCAACATAGATGACAGTTAATAGGTCTTAGAAAGCAGTGAGAAAAAAGTAAGTGGCTCCTCATGAAAATAAAGAACATTAATACACAGTTCATAAAATTAGTGATAGGAGCCAGTATCTGTATCAGAAATCAAAGAAATGTAAAATATTATGGTGAACACTTTTTACGCTTACAAATGGGCAACTATTTCAAAATAAAAATCAGTGTTGGTGGGAAGCTGGCTGGTACAAGTGTGAATCCTATTTCTGGATATCATTTTGGCATATATCTAAAAAACATTAAAAATGCCTATTCCTTTTGAAACAGCAAGTCTCCACTTAAGGACAAAGACAGTCAAGTAGATAAAAATATAAGTTAAAAAAAAAAAAGCTACAAAGTCAGCTGCCCACCACCACTAAGTCCTTGTATGTACATCTACTCTCAAATATGTTGCAGGAGTGATGTTAGGTGACATAACGTCACCCAAGGAGCACATCCGGGAACGTGCTATTATGCAATGGCGGCCCTAACACAGGGCAGATCGCTGCACATCAACCAGAGGCAAAGCAGGGAAAGGAAGCACTGGTCAACGTTCTCCTACAGGCTTACCTGACTGCAGGTGGCCCCTCAGGAGGAGCCGAGTGACCCAGCCTTCAGCCCCGACTCACCCTGTCCTCCGCTGGCAGCCCAAAGGGCACCCAGGAGTGAGGCCAGGTGCTGAGTTAGCACCTGCCAGGGCCCCATACTCACCTCACCCTTTGGAAGACCCAGGTGAACTCCTCCTGTGACAGCGACTCTGGCCAATCGAAAGCATAACTGCTCTTCCCACTTCGCCCCCACTTCCCCAGTCCAGCTCCTGCCTCCATGGCAACAGCCATGCCTACCACTGAAGAGGACAGAAGATACGTGTCGGGGGTGGCTGAGAGGAAGAAAGCATCAGGGAAGAGTCATCCACGGGCTTGCCTGGCATGACCTAAGGCAGTGTTGAGGCTGAGGGGGATGCCTGTCCAAGGACGGCCCAGAAAGGCCATCACAGAATCAAGACGTGCTGGGGGATGCACAGCCCAACAGAGAAAGGGAGCACCTGTACTTATGCCAGGCCTCAAAGTCCCTGAGGCAAGGACTACATCGCCTTTCTCATCACTGTATTGTTACCTTCACAGGAATGGCACGTAGAGGGTGTTCAACAAACTGTGTTTGGGTTTTTTTCTACTTAGATGCAAAAACATTTAAATCCAATCTAGAAAAGTCTAAATAGTAGCCCTTGACCATGAAAGGTTATTCCAGGAATACAAGGATGATATCCCAGTAAGGTAGGCTGTTATATAAGGGATTAGAGGGGGAAGGGGATTCCATGAGCACTGTTGCACATGACAGAGCATCTGCAGACTTCAACCTTTCCTTGTACGTCCCTAGCAAAGAGTAAGACTAGGAGACCATCTAAACACAATGAAGACTTATCTCAAGTGCAAGCAAGCATTAAACACTAAAGGTAGGGAAGCCCTCCACCATACCCACCATTCAGCACTATTCTGGAAGTCTTAGCTAATGCAACTGATAAAAAAGAAGTGAAAGGTATAAATGTGGAAAAAGCATTATTTTGAATTCAAAAACCTTGGCAGTTAATACAGCAAGAAAAAAAATTCCAGGAATAGCAAAATAAATAAATTCTCATTAATAAATTCAGTGAAGTATTTGCAACTCCAAATAAAATTTTTTTAGTGTACAGAAGGACACAGAGCAGGTCCTAAATAAATGAAGACATGTTTTTGCACAGGACCATGAAAATTGTTGTCAATCCTCCCTTGAATATAAGTTAAAATCCAAAAAAATGTGGGAGTTTTGACAAACTGAGAATCCAGTTTCTCCAAAAGACTACATGTACAGAAACATCAAGACAATTCTGAACAAGAAGGTATGTGTGCAGCAAGGGTGGGGGATTGTCTGTAAAGTGACCCAAACATATAAGAACATAAAGTATTCTTTCCAACACAAGGATGGGGGTGCAATGATAAATACACTGATGGAACAAAATACACTCCAGAATCTGACTCGTGTGAAAGTATATACACATGTGGGAATTTAGTTTATAGTAAAGAAAGACTTTTAAATCAAGAAAAGCATTAACTGTTTAAATACGAACTAGGAACTTCCTTAGGAGTAAATGATAAAGGGTCTTTTTAAGGAAAGTGGCAAGAAAAATCAGCCAACACTTCCATTTCTGACCAGCTATTTGAGTATGGATTTCTAAGAAGGTTGGAGCAGGCCTCTGTCTGACATTAGGAAAGACCAATAACATCAGTGCCGGTGTCTGGCCTCTCCTCCAAGAAATTCGGTATTTCATCTTTAGAAGGCAAAGGCCACTAAGGCCAATGACAAACATACTTTGTTTTCAGAAAAGTAAATCATTGCCTTCAAAAGACAGCATTCCTCCAAAATTTCATCATGCAAGAAGAAATGAAAACAGATAGAATCTTTAAGAAAATGTCATGTAACATTAAGTCATGTTGCCAAGAAACTTTGTAGCTTTATTTTCTGATTACAAACATAGAAGACAGTACAACATTCAAACATTACAGATTATCCAACGTAGAAACTGCAAGCCACATCCAGTGATCACATTTGTTCCTATACTAAACCTTTTAAAGTCTGTACATATAACATCTTGTTTTTACCAAAATGAGATCATACCAGGAGTTCTGTGTGTATTTTTAAACCTAGTAATTTTTTTTTTTTTTTTTTTTTTTTGCGGTACGTGGGCCTCTCAGTGTTGTGGCCTCTCCCGTTGCGGAGCACAGGCTCCAGACGTGCAGGCTCAGCGGCCATGGCTCATGAGCCCAGCCGCTCCGCGGCACGTGGGATCTTCCCGGATTGGGGCACGAACCCATGTGCCCTGCATCAGCAGGCGGACTCTCAACCACTGCGCCACCAGGGAAGCCCTAAACCCAGTAATTTTTGATAGACATCTTTCCAACCAGTACATATAGATTTGTATCATTTTTTCTAAAGGCCACATAGTCTTCCATTCTATGGATATACCAGTTTATCTACACTTGATGGAAATGACCAACGTAAAAAAGGTCCAAAGCATTAAATGAAAATACAAGGGCATAAAATTATACAGCATATGTGGCATTCTTACCGCAAATATACTCATTTATATGTACACAGAAAACAATGAGGATGTCCACACAATGGAATAAAATGATGGAGATGTATTTATACAGAAATTATTGTAGATGTTGTTAAATAGCTGCACAGTATTACGTTCACACACACAGACACATGCATATGACGGAGACTGTAAACGTGATGGGCACGTGATACGAGCTCGCCAGATGGCACACCACGCACTCCCCCACGACCAAATATTACTGCCTAACACCCCACATACTTCACTCTGGTAGCCTGAGTTTGAAGTGTTAGTGAATTGGGCATGATCTCATTTACGTAAAAAAAACCCAAAAAACAAAAAACTACATAGGTACTTAAACGTATGGAAGTACATACAAAACCAAACTGGAAGAAAACTTCCATAAAAACTTGTATGAAGACCATGCGTAAAGCAGGGAAAATCGAAAAAATAAATGATTAATAAAAGATACTTCATTTTGCATTTCAACTTAGAATGTTATTTTAAGTTCACCATCAGAAAAAAATACCTGAATATAAATTTGGAAGTTCAGCTGCTGTCTGTTTGTCCTCTCCTCTGCGCCAGTCACTGCGCATCAGCACCCCCTCCCCTGCGTGGCTCCCCCTCCCTCTGACCACCCACAGTGCTCCAGTGGAGTCCTCCACTCCCCACACACCCTTTGGGCCAGAACACCACTGCTGGGGCGCCACACCTAGAGCCTGACCTCACTGCCAGCTGTCCTCTCGGTCTCACTGTTCACACTCAATTCTGGCCACGTGGCAAACCCATCAGCTTTGTTTCCAGGCCTGGAGGTGGGCTCTCACACACCCTAGTTACTGAAGCTCCCACATCTCCCTCCGCACTCTCTCTGCAGCAGGAGTCCCAGCGTGAGTCAAGTAGTACCCAAGGGCAGGATTTTAAAAGCCAAAGGTCTGACCACATTCAGAGGATGGGGGCGAAGATGGGGACACTCAGGGACCCAGCCTGACTCTGGTCGTAGGGGCCAAGGGAGGCCACTAACTCGAAGGAGAGGAGACAAACAAGGACAGCTGGTCAGAAAAAGGTCTTACCCTCCACACCGGGCAGAGGGGCTTACGGGGTTCCAGCTGTTCTTCACCCTCCAAAGACCTGTTCTTAAATACACGGGACATCTAAGCATGAAATGTGTGTGTCGTAAGCACTGTATGCAGAGTTAGTTTCGGGCAAGAGCTAGACCCCAACCACAGGGCAGTGGTCCTGCCTGATGGACAAGTGTTGCCACTGTGGTCCATGTGGAGGTGTTTATGCCATTCTCTGAGTATTTTACAGCCCTTTACTTCTATTTCATAAAAATGCATAGAAAACAAAAGCACTGTCTCACAATTAATTCATCTGAGACAAAGATGGAAGTCATCAGGCACCCCTGCCACAAGTCGGGGGGTCTTTGGCCTCAATCAAAGGATCAGTGGGTCAAGTGTTCAACTGAACTGGAAGGAACTCAACTAGTGTTGGCTGGAAATGTGGCCGGATGTGTAAGGAGAGGTAAAGAAATTCTGTGGCCCCCTGTGTGACCTCAGGTTCCCCACATCCCACCACGAGTGAGAGAAGCTCATGGTCTCTTCTCCAAGCCCGTCTCTACTTACTTAATTTGGTGCCGCATCATGGTACACCTAGATTCAGCCCCTCTCTCATTCTACCTACCTCATTAAAGGGGGCTGGAATTGAGAACTTTAAAGTCACGAACCGAGGAAGTTACTTTCTTCGCTTCTCAGGGACAGCAGGGTGTGCGGTCTCTTCTCTGCTCTTGTTTGCTCCTTTCTCCTGCCTCTTTCTGCAAACCAACATTCTCTCCTTCAGCACCACGTGGAGGAAAGTGCTGTCCCAGCCTGGACCCGCCTCACCTCCCAGCTCTAGCAGCTGGGCTAGCCCGTGCCTCTGCTCACACCCACTCCGACATTATGAGTGCACACTACAGCTCGATGCCTTCTAGGGTGTGGTTCTCAAGACTGGGGTGACTGGGAGAAATGCACCAGCCTTTCCGGGGTGGGTATTTAGGAGGTTTGTGGCTCCCCAGGAAACAGCCATCCAGGAAGCACGCCAGGAGCTGTACTTTGAGAACCACTGCTCTAAGCTGATGCGTCCAGTGTGGTCCAGTCAACCATGAACAGGTACATGTGGACAACAGAGGCTGTTTGGGTAACAATTTCACAGGGGAATGTGAGCATGGAGTAAACAACCACTGCCCCTACCATACCAGCCACGACTCCACCCTCTGGACTCTCAGGTGGCTCCTCGCAGATAATCGCCACGTCGCCCTGGGCTTACCTCCATCATATAAACTGAGCACTTACCACTCTGCAGCAAAAGTTCCTTATCGTTGTCCATTCTGGAGGAATTTCCCCAAAAATTTCAAAAAAGAGGAGACAGTAACTTAAGAGTTTAGTTTTATGGTCAGCCCCCAAATGATTCAAGAAAAAGAGTTACTTTAAAGAGATAAAACCTCTTCTGTGCCAGTAGGACATATCTGACCAATTTTTACATCAGTAACTGGCTGATCAGATTTTTTTTTTTTAAAAAAGGGTGAGGGCATGAAAAGGCAGACCACAAAGCATGGTTCATTTAACCATCTATAGGAGAGAGCACGCTACTCTGGTCAGACCTAATGTGAATGGAGACTGGGGAGAGCGGGGGCTGCAGACAAGGGGCCTCTGGTGTCCTGGTGACCCTAGCAAGAGCTTCACTGCAACCAGATGGTATCCCCAGGTGACCTTACAGGCCAGCGCTACCAAAGCTTTTCCACATCCTCTCACTCTGATTCCATACTCACCAAGCGAGCTCTCACTATGGCTTCCTTTCCCATGTAGGTCTGCCGACAGGGAGAGAATGTGCTGATCATGCGTACTTTTGAATATCTGGGTTCCTGTGGTAGTGCTCTCCCACCATGAATCGATTACCAAGATTGAGAAAACAGGAACGTCGTATTTGGTCACACTATTTTCCAACATAAACCAATAATTCATTATGGCTTAGCTTCGTTAACATGGATCTACTGATGTAAGATGAGTCCTCAGGTGAAGTAGGGCCTCTGAGTCTCCAAAGGCTTGAGTGCCAGACACTGGACTGCTGTCTGAAGCATTCACCAAGGCCAGAAAAAACCAACCCACCCCCGGTGGCTCACTGGGACAGCATGTTAATCTTTCCCTGGGTGGTAATATGCCATCAGCATGGCCACCAATCTTGGTAAGCATGTTTTCTTACTCTCCACTTAACTGGAGTTCTCATTCAACAGACACTGAGACCAGGGATTATGTCACTCACTTCCGGAGACCCAAAGTCCAGCACGATCACGTCCCAGATCAGGCACAGTATCAATGCTTGCTGACAGAATGAGCAATATTTGGCTATTTTGCTCACTTCCCCCCATGATAAGATTCACTGAGTATGGTCTGAATCAGTCAGCAAACCATGAACAAAGAGTACAAGACCTACTGAGTCCCCTTCTTCAGTACCTCTCTCAGATCCATCCAATTCACTTATCCCTCTTCTGTGACCCTAACCCAAGCCACCATCTCTCACCCAGATGCGAAGTGGTCTTCCTGGACCCACTGTTTCTACCCTCCCCTTCTGAACCCTGCAACCAGATGATATTTTTAAAACACAGATCTGATTATCATGGTGCTGCCATGGCTTCCCATGGTGCTTCAGATCAAGCCCAATTACCTACCACGGATTGCAAAGCCTTTCACAGTGCAGCTCCACTTTACCTTTTTCTCATCTCAAACACCATTCTTTTCTTTCCTTTGTTCTAGGCTTCTAGTCTAGGCTAGATCCTGGACTCCCAGCTCCCTTAAGACTGCTCTTCTCACGACACACTACCATCCACCACGCTTCAGGGCTCAGCCTTAATGTCCCTCACTTTCTCAGGGAGACCCTACATGGCCTCTCCCAGATTAAGTTAACTGCCTGAAGTGAACCTTCTCTTTCAAAGGCATGAATCACAGAATTATTTTTTCAATGTCTTTCATTACCCAAAAGACTATGAGCTCCAGGAAAACACTTCCTTTTCCACTTGGGGCCATGTCTGATAGATGAATCAATGAATTTCTCATGTTTCTTTATTCACCCAATAAGAAAGAAAGGGCAGGCCTGAAGGAGTAGCTGAATGTTGCGAAGACCAAGGAGAATTTGGTGAACACGTGACCCACCAGAAGAGCCTGTGCATTCTCAGAGAGCACACAGGGTGCTCGTGTGGCCGTACGGAACACGTGTACAGTAGGAAAGTGTCAGGTTGAGGAAGGATGTGCTCACTCCAAGGATGGGTGTGGCACTGCGAGGAGGGAATTCAGCTCACCTGGACACCGCCACCTAGCGTTTGGACCTAGTCCCTCTTCCTCTTGCAAGTCGTCTCGGAGAAGGGTAGAGCTGGGGAAGGAAAAGAAAATGTGAGCCACCGAACTTACTTCCCAATTACTGAATTTCCAGGCTGGAAATGACCCCACACAGCTGCATCTTTGCCTCCTACAGTGGTAGAGGTAAAATGATACCAAGAAGAACAGCTTTTCCTCCCAGGGTGGAAGGGCCATCGGCATTGCTCCCTGGGGTGTATGTTGTACCCTGGCTATAATCATAGCTTTTTTCCAGTGAGGGTATGTCAATCGTGTGCAAGCCAATCTCTGAGTGTCTTAGAAACTTCTCTAATAAGCAGAGCAAAACAGTAAAGACTTGGGATTGAGAAATCCTATTTAAGACCCCAATCTCCCACTTATTAGCTATGCTGCACTGGCCATCCCTCTAAAGGCAAGGGACACACTGCAGGTACAAATTGGAGGGAAAAAACGGCTAAGAAGGTAGTATTATTTACTGCTAATTACATGCCTCATACAGTGCTTTTTAGCACCTTACTTTTAGCATCTCTGTTAATTCCCACCACAACATTATTTTCTACTCATTTCACACACAAAAAAGCAGAGGCTCAGAGAACTCAACCTCAGAACTCATGGCAATTACAGATCAACTAACGTCTTTTTGGAAAACAGTAATCTACAGACATTTTTCATGTAAACCTTGTGGAATAATGATATAGGCACCCCTTAGAAAGGTGAGTAAAACTCCAGTTCTGCCATGCGATAGCTAGTGATGCAATGCCAGAAATTTTACTGTGCTGTACACCTAAGTAGCATGAAAGACTAGCTTATATTACAATCTTAATGCTATTATCATCAACATTACCAGTAGATAATGGTATCATTACTGAACCTTACACAATAGTTGAGGTTGTCAACATGATCCCCGTGGACGACACTACATGTTTCAAGCCCCACTGTGCCTCAGAGCATGCGTTCAATCAATCAGAGGCCCCGAGGGGGATGCACCTTCAGGACTATGGCTCTGGTTTATGTTAACGCTATCAGTCATGGGCAGATATATAACTAGGTCCGCCCACAAACAAGGAATCCAGGGCTGCTCCCTCTCGCCCCGCCCCTCCCAGCCCCGCCCCACCTGCCAGCCTCTCCTCCGTCCCATCATTTCTCATACCACGCCTCCCTCATAACCCTCCGTGCCCCGCATTCTCCAGGCTGTCTACGGGATTGAGGCCTTTTCCTTCACGTCACCTCCCACCGCCCTCAGAGCCTGCCACCCTCTCCTCCGCCTTCTCACTTAGATCCCCCTTTCCCCAAATCTATTAAAATTCCCACTTTCCTACGTGACCCCCGGCCATGCGCAGTTGAAACCCGTCCCACAGTCCCAGGGACAAGGCTCTGCACGCCCTCCAGGGAACACGACGCCGTCGCGCGGCCGCCAAGATGTGCCGCAGCGGCAAGCAGCGGTCCACCTGGAGCCTGCGCAGCGAAGACGGCAGGGTGAGTTCCATCTCCCAGGACGCTATACACAGCCCGCCCCACCGTCCTACTGGCTGTCAATATGGCGCATGCGCAGAAAGCAAGGGCCGCAGGGCTCCACAGCCCCGTCCTCGGACCCGCCCCCTGTAGCCGGCCCAGTGTCAGTCAAGATGGCGCCTGCGCAGTAGACCTCGGCTGCCACCTGTCGGCTGGCAGAGCACTAGGTGGGCAAGGGTCTGCAGCCCCTCCCTCGGGCTGCCCCTGCAGTACCACCGTCACTCAAGATGGCGCCTGCACAGTAAGCTTCAGCTACCACCCCTAGGCCAAAGTACACAGCGCTAGATGGGAAATGGTCTGCAGTCCCCTGTTAGTCATACAAAGCATAAAAGCCCCTCCCTTGGGCCCACCCCAGCAGACAACACCGCTGTCATTCAAGACAGCGCCTCCACAGTAAGCCTTGCTCGCCACCTGTCAGTCAACAAACAGCACTAGAGTGGACAAGGCTCTGCAGCCCTCCCTCGGTCCGCCCCCTGCAGCCCCACAGTAGTTCAAGATGGCGCCTGCGCAGTAAGCCTTGGCGCCACCTGACGGCCAACAAACAGTGCTAGAGTGGGCAGGGCTCTGCAGCCCCTCCCCTGGCCCGCCCCCTGAAGCTCCGCCCTCATTCATAACAGTGCCTGCGCAATAAGCCTCGGTGCCACCTGCCGGCCAACAAGCACTGGATCAGAGTGGGCGGGGCTCTGCAGCACTGTCAGTCCCCAAAGACGGCCCGTGGCCCCACCCCCTCAGCCCAGTAGACAGGGCACCTGCGAAACACGGCTGGGCGGCACCCCCCGCCCCAGCCCTCCCCCCCCAGCCAAAAGATCTAGCCAGAAACATCCCAAGGTGAAAGCAGTCCAGGAAGGCAACGACAGGGGAAGGGGTGATGCCCTGCAACCCCCAGACCAACCAAGGAGAAACAGCGGGCACAATGATAGCCCGTAGCCCTGTCCCTCAGGACAGACAGCTCTCCAGCAACAACAGTGTCGGCAAACCGTGGGCCACATGGACCCTGCCGATAAAACAGCCCCCCAGTCACTAGCCGTCGCCCAATCTCAAGTCAGACCTCAAAACCTACGCTAGTCAGGGTGGCACGTCGCGGCAAGCGTCCGCGGCAAGCATCAGCAGTCAGGCCCGTGACCAGCAAAGAAGGTGTGAGGTAGCAGGACCCCCACAGCCTTCAATCACAGCAAAGAACACAGGGCACCGCTACCCTCAGCCCCGCCCCTGCGGCCACCCAGCCAAGACCAGGCCGCGCATGCGCAGCGAGCCTCAGCCGCCCCCATCAAAGATGGCGCTGAGGTAGGCGGGGCTTGACCAGTCGATCTCTTTTGAGACCTGCAGTCAAGACCGCCCTTGGCCCCACCCCAGCCCGCACCAACCAATCAGGACAGCGCCTGCGCAGCCACTCTTATCTGACACATCAAAAGTGACGCCAAGGTGGGCGGGCCCGCAGTCTGTCACCGCCCAGAGAAAAACATTCTGCAGCACGACTGCCCTCAGCCCCGCCCCTTAGCTCCTCCTGCCGCCACTGCGGCAAGCAAGCCCCGCCCCCAAAGACCGGCAAGGATGCAGGGGCGGCCGGAGCGGACCTGGCCAATCTGGGACCCCGTGGGATGGGGTGTCCTCTGCAGCCCCCCGACCAAGCTGAGGAAACGGGAGGGCGGGGCGCAGGGCGGGGGCGCGCTGAACCTTCCCGCGCTCGTTAGGGATGGCCCGCCACTTCTCCGGCACCCACCCCAGCGGACTGCGGTGACAGGAGCCCGCGGCCTTCCCGCCCCCTACCCAGGACGGCCAGCCATCCCTGTCCTCCACTATGCCCAGGAAAGGTGGCACGGGAGCCCCCACCGCAGACTCCGGCCGGCAGCGCAAGATGGCGCCGCTGCGGCAAGCGCGGCAGCCCCGGCCCGCTGACCAGGGTCCCGAGCCTGCGGCATCCCATCCCCGCGCACCGTCCAGACGCGGACGTGCGGGCCGAGGCGGCCGGACTCACCTCGCCACACCGCACCTCAAGGCACCGCCCCGCCCCTGGCCGAAAGTCAGCCACGGCGCAGCCCGTGCACAGTCTACTGCCCCCACACGGCCCAGGGCACCCGGCAGCGCCACCAGCCCATGGTGGACATGTCCACTCTTCCGCTCCGACCTCGTCCTCCCGCGGCTCCCGGCGTCTGCACTGAGCCCCGGCCCGCGACTCCTTGTCAGGCTCTCTGCAGAGGCGGGGCCCCGGCGCGGGCAAATCAGAGGCAGCGCTACGCGCCCTGGGCCCCCTCGCCACGCCCCCAAGCCCTGCCAATCAGGCCGCAGTTGCCGTGGCGACGGCTTGGCGCGAAGGCAGTAGGCTGACGTCAACGAAGCCAATGCTAGGGGCCCTGAGGAAGGGTCTGGAAAAGGGGGAGGGGGAGTGAGTGTGCGACCCCCAAACAAAGAAGGGGGGTGACGCAGAGAAAGGCCCGCTAGCAACTCCCAAACGCAAAACCTCTGAAGAAAAAGAAAAAAAAAAAAAAAAACATACATTTGTCTAAGAAAATGAAAATCCGGCGGACAAAAATACGTATGTTGAAGTTAAAGACAAACGAGAAAGTGGGAGACGAGACTTTTCCGCCTGGGACACATGAAAGACACGGGGCTAACTTCCCTAATAAACGAAGACCTCTTGGAAACCGATACGGTAAAGACCAAACTAAGCCAGAAAATTGGGCAAAAAGGGAAGAAACTGGCAATTCACAGGAAAATACAAATGGCTGACAGACCTACAGGACAAAACTCACGACCTGACTCCCAAAGAAACGTAAAACCGAGAGCCCGGACCAGCGCGGTTTAGCGGAGGCTCTCCTGAGGCGGCCTCGCGCGTCGCCGCCTGGGACAGGCTGGGTCAGTCCCACCCGTGGCCACCCGGACCGTCGGCCGTGCAGGGCACACAGACGCGTGAGGAAACCCGTATGCGGCGGGAAACGACGAGGTAGCGCCGCTCGGGACGAACGACGGCCGAGGACTCAATAGAGTTAGTCACTCAAGTGGCCGAAGTTTGTAGACATGACCCGGTAAGTGTTTTCATTTGTTTGTTAAGGATGAACACACACACAGGTAAAACCTCTGGGAAACTGTACAAGAAACTGTTAGCCGGTTACCTCTAGGGAAAAAGGATGAGGGGAAGGAATATGGAGGAGGGATCTTTCCCGTCTCCAGTCCATACTGTTTGAATATCCTGGCCAGAAATATGCATTTCTTTCCCAGTAGTAGAATCAATGAATTTACAAAGAGCTCACTGATGCACCCTTTGATCCAACTAGTCCACTCTCCAGGAGCTAAGGGAAACGAACTAAACTAAGAGGTACGAAAGATTATATGCAGGCATATTCACGTAGCATTTTTTATTAGAAAAATGTACTCTGCGGAAGAAATAAATTGTGTTCTGGCAAAGCCATACACTGCAATTTTATGTGGCCAATTAAAATGTAATTTTTTAATTTTAAAGGAAAAGATTCATAAAATACAGTTAATTACAAAAAGCAGGTTACCTAAGCACAAAGAACATGATACCCAGATTTAAATTTTATACTTAATAAGTATAAATATTTATAAATCAGTGGTTGCTGGGTACATTAAGAACTACTGGCTTTTGGGGTGGGGGATGTTTGAAACTCCCCAAGTCTTCAGCAGTCTCTTCTCACCCAGCAGTGCCACATAAACATAAAATCTGAATGAAAACATTGTGTTTGCTCTGTACCTTTGAAAATTATTCCCCGGGGGCTTCTATAGAAATTCTAGAGGCACCACTAGAAGTGAATGTGGTACTACCTTTAGGTCAGAGGTTTTCAAATCTGGCCACACATTAGGATCCCCTGGGGGAGCTGTCAAACATTGCAGGTGCCCAGGGTCCCAGAGAGGTGTTTGTTTTGGAGCTCCTCAGGGGATCCTCAAGTCTGGTTATGGTTTAGGAGGTGATTTTAATGCAATCTAGGGACCCCATCCCCTCTCTCCTTCTCAAAGACCTCTATCTGCAACACAGCTTTTTCTCTGGATCCCAGGTCGTTCATTCCCATCAAACATCACATGCTCTCAGAGCTTCTCCAGCTACTACCCCTTTTCTCAGCACTCTCTCCCTGCCCCCACCAAAAAAGCCCTCTTGATAGAGTGGCCTTCTGTCACCGACTCAACAGCCTTACCACACATTCTCTCCCCCTGGCATGCCACATGGGCTTCCATCCTTTCCACACCCCTGAAACTGCCTGGCAATTTCAGCAGTTCTCCATGTGGCTAGGAAACTTGTTCTTAATCTCACTTGATCTTTCAGTAACATTCAACATCCTCATTAAAACAAACAATGATAACAAAAACTATCTTATTTTCAGAGACACTATACTGCCCTGGTTTTCCCCCCATGTCCTCTTAGCTGGCTTCTGCTTTGTTCAACCTCCCAAGGCTCAGAACTCAGTCACTAGCCTTCTCCATCAACGTCTACTCCCTAGGTAGCAGTCTCACCTAGCCGTATGGTTTAAATAGCACCTGCATGCCAACAGCTCCCTCTGCCCCGGAACTCTCCACAGAAGCCCAGTCTCATATATCCAACTATCTGCTTAACAGCTGACTGTTCTACCAGGGTGCCTAATGGGCAACTCAAAACATTGAAAACAAATAGTAATTTCCCTTTTCCCCATTTCTATAAACAGCACCAGTTGCAGTAGCCAAAAATCTCGCAATTGTTCTCGATTCCCCTTTCCCTTACCATCAACATCCAATTCGTCAGCAAGTCCTGCTGACTCTACATCCAAGATACAGCCCAAATTTGTCCTATGTTTTTCCTCTGCATGATAGTCCTAATTACCATGATTTCCCCTAGATATTAACCCACTCATTTGACTACCTGCTTCCATTCCAAACCCTTCCCTCCAATATTCTCTAGACAGCATCCAGGGTGATCTTCTTTAACTAAGAATAAGACATCATGTTGCAGCTTGAATTACCTCCTATCCCCTACCCCAATCACACTTCAGTATAAGTCTAAAATCCATATAAGGTTAAAAGGCGTCAATATCTTTTGTCATGGAAGAATGTTAAATATTTGTGATGTAAAATTTAATAATTTCCTTCAGATTTCTGCATTTTTTTACCTTAAGAAATCCCTCTCCACATTGAAGTCATAAAGATATTATAATAGCCTTAAGTTTTAGTTTTTTAGGTTTAGTTTTATATATGTTCTGTGGTATGGATCTAATTTTTCTCCTGACATATGTCATGTTTCTGTACAAGTGGACCTGCTCCTAAACTCTCTAGTCTGTCCCACTGGCCCATCTGTTTATCTGTATGCATTTTACACATCATATTAATTATTGGAGCTTTACAGTATCTTGATATCTGGAAGGACACTTGCCCTAGCTTGTTTTTCAAAAGTGTCTTTGGTTATTCTTAGCCCTCGACTGACATTTTACTAAATCCATAGAGAAATTTAAAGAGAACTAAAAACATTTTATCAACACCTCCCATCTTTGCCTATCATCTGCGCTACCCATTTATTCATGTCATCTACAGCCATCAACAGTACATTGTAATTTTTTTCCCTTTAAGATCTTATTTGGCTTTAGGAGGTCTTTCTTCCTATTACTTACCTAACTGGTTATTTTGGGGTTACAACAGTAGTGTAGCTTTTTAAAAATAACTTATTTACAGAAAAGGTGCAAAGATAGTGTGAACATTCCTTACCCAGTTTCCCCTGATGTTAACATCTTACCTAACTTTGGTACGTTGTCAAAATGAAGAAATTACCATTAGTACAAAGCTAGTAATTAAACTACAAACTTTCCATAAATGTCTTCTTTCTGTCCCAGGATCCCATCTAGAACGCCACATTACATTTAGTTGTTATGTCTCCTTAGACAACTCCAGGCTGTGACAGCTCCTCGGTATTTCCTTGTTTTTCATAACTTTAGCAGTTTTGAGGAGTACTAGTCAGGGTTTTTAGGAAATCTCTCAATTTGAGTTTGTCTAATATTTTCTCATGATTTGTCTTGGGTTATGAGTTTTTGAGAAGAATTATCTGCTCTTGCCTTTTATATGTTGATTTTTTTAATTCAGTGAATTTGCTGACCTCTCCTTGTTAGTTCTAATAGTTTCTCTCAGATTTTCCTGGATTTTTTAAAATGTTAAACTGTGTATTAATGACAATTTTTAATTTTTATTGACAATTATATCTCATTTCTATCATAATGCGTTCTGGGGTGATACGGAATAAATCTTGTTCTAGACTTGAAAGGGGATACTTTTCTTTCAGTATCAAGTAAAAATGTTCACAGTAAGCTTTTTTGTAGAGCCTCTTTGTTGGGGGTTAAGGAAATTCCCTTTAATTCTAGTTTTCTAAAAATTTTATCATGAATAAGTTTAATTTTTATATAATGACTTTATTATCTATTGGGAAGATTATATTTTATATAATCTGTTAATGTGGAGAATTAAGGCAAATTTTCTGATGTTGAAACATGTTGCGTTCCTAATCCCTACTTAATCATGATTATGAGGGTCTGATTTATATACACATACAGGAGGATTCTACTGGGTTATATTTTACTTTTGTTTTTGCACCTAAGTTTTTACTTTATTATACTTGTTTCGTTTCAGTATCAAGGTTACACTAGCCTTATAAAATTATTTGGATTATTATTACCTTGCTGCTTATATGCTCTACAACAGTTCATAAAAAATAGAGATTCTCTGATTTTTAAAAGTTTAATATAACTCACTATAAAATTGTCTAAATCTGATGTCTTTTTGCATGGAATATTTTTGACTTAGTTTCCTTAGCTTTGTACTTATATTTCTGCTTTGTCTTGAGTCAATTTTAGTGATTTATATTTTCCAAGAAAATTGTCCACCTCACTTAAATTTATTAGCACATAATTATTCACAGTATTCTTTTGATTTTTAATCTAGTCCTCATCGGTAATTAATAATTTGTCCCCTTTTCTGTTACTAATATCATTTAATCTATTCTTATTTTTATCATCAGTTTCACTAAAGATTTGACAATTTTATGTCTTTTAAAGTGCTTTTGGTCTTTTGACCATATTCTTTCTTCTTTTCCATTTAATTAATTTATGTTCTTTATTTTATTATTTCCTTCCTTCTATTTATTTGAGTTTCTTTTCCTAGCAACTTAAGTTGCATATTTAACTCATTTACCTTTAACCTTTCTTAATTTTTAACAGGTACATTTAAGGCTGTAACATTCCCTTCAAGTATCACTTGAACTGCATTCCATGTATTTCATTGTTGTTTGGTACTATATTCCATTGTTTCAATTAGATTTCCTCTTAGTCACATTAAGGAATGTGTTTAGGTTTTCAAGTTCTTTAAAAATCTTTTGATTATAGATTTCTAATTTAACTGCATTATAGCCAAATGATATGGCCTATATGTTATTACTGGATATTTGTTAAAATTTCCTTTGTGATCTTAGGATGTGATCAATTTTTAATTGTTCAGTGTATTATAAAAGAATAAGCATTCTCTAACTATCAGGTACCAGTTTCTATTTACGTTCATAAGAGCGAGCTTTCTTTGTGTTTACATTTTCAGTATTCTTATTAATTTTCTGTCTGCTTAATATATCAGTTCTAAATAATTATAATAAAATCTCCCATTATGCCTACGGTTTCACCCATTGCTCCTGGTAATTCTTTTAGCTTTTGCTTTATATATTTCAAGGCCATGTTTTTAGGTAGGAACAAGTCCATGATTTCCTCTAAATCAGATATCAAAGAAATTAATCTAGAAGTCTGCCTTTAATAGGGGAGTTAATCGATCACATTTTAAATTTCTGATATATTTGCTTGTTAAATGTGCCTTTTCCTTTGCTTATTTTCTCCTTTCCTGCCTTCTACTGAGTTGATCAAGTTTTCTTTACTTCTCTTTTTTCCCTTTGCTAATCTGAAAGCTTTGAATTATATTTCAGTTGTTTTATTGTCTATCTTTAAATTCCTAATTTATATACAAGTACATATTTTTTAAGAGTATAAAATAATAAAGGATCCTGGCATATCTTAGCAATTCATTGAATTTCCTATACCCATTTTCCTGGTTATTGTCTAGAATTTTAACTATATATTTTTAAAACAACTAAAAGCACAATTTTTACAGTCAATGATTAATTATATTTATTGATATTTTAATAATTTATTCTTGTTTCTTGAATTTTACTCCTTCCCTCTAGGTTCTTTTTTTTCTCATTGTAATAAATCCTTAAATAAGCCTTTCAGACAGTCTATCTGTATTTCTAACCATGGCTTTAAAAGATATTTTTTGAATGACGGTTTACCTAGGTATGGAATTCTGAAGTGACCCTTATCTTCTCTCCTTATTTTGAAGATATTATTCTATCGTCTTGAACATTTAACATTGCTGATGAGGTGTGCTATAATCTAAATGTTCCTAACACTGGTTTTTCCCTCTGTAGCTTTTCAAAAGGTGTTTGTTACATATGGATTTATTTTTGTTTATCCTGCTCAGGAGTTGTGTGACCAATGAAGGTCTTTCTTCCATTCTGGAGAATTCTTGGCCAATATATTCTGTCATTCCAACTCTATTCTATTTTTCTCAAACTATTAGAGTATATTGGCCCTTCTTAATCTATCCTCCATTTATCTTCTCTACTTTTCATATTCTTTTCTGGGTTGTTTTCTGAGTAACTCCTCTTGCTAACTGCATCCAATGTACTGTTTCCCTTGATGTGTTTTACAATGGCTATTTTGTTTTCATGTCTAAGATTTTTAATCAGTACTCTTAAATCCACCTTTCTCAAATGGATAAACATTTTATTCATACTGTTCTTTATCTTTCAAGAATCTTAAAGTCAAACTAAAACTGTTAGAATGGCATTTTGTCAGGAATGAATTCATATCCTGACTGACTTTGTTGTCTTATTTAAGTTTTCCTATGTTTAACTGAGTGCTTTGCAATTTTAATTTCTAAGTGTTTCTCCTATGGGATATCTCCCCCTACCCCACCCATCTCTTCCCTCCATATCTAGCCTTTTTTTTTTTGGTAGTGTCTGCTTTGCCTCTGAGAAACTTAGTCGTGAGACAAGTCTTATATCATCAACTGGGGGCTCTGTGCCATGTGATAAAGGGGTAATATTATTCACTGAGCAAAATTTAAGCTTAGACTGGGTCCACTCTGCATGGCCATGTTTTTATCTCCTGCCACTGCTCATAATATAAGCTGGAGCCCTGAGTAACTATTACTGGCTTTTTGCAGTCTCATTTCATGTCAGGAGAATATCACCCCAGCCCCTGTTTGACACAATGAGCCTGGGACCTCAATAGGCACAGGGTACTTCTGGACCTCATTAATCCACAGCAGTCAAATTGTTAACTATCTCTGCCTATTTAAAGATCAGAAGTCCAGCAGGTTCATGTCTTTAACCCCACAAATCCTTGTTTTTCTGTTCAGTTTTTGATCCATACAGATGTCATATATATCTAGATCATTACAAGTTTATATTTAAAAGAGGTTGGTTTGAAGTGTGAATGCAGAACTCACAGCACCATCTGAATCAAAAATATTATCTTCTAAATTGTCTATAGCAGTAGTTCTCACTTCTTTCCCAAGTGTACAATGGAGTTTTACTGGGGCTATATGACATGTGGTATCATGACAGAGTGAATGCTGAAGCAGTTGAGAATCTAGCTGTTTTCATTTAAACCAGATGTTAAAGAGATTTGCAAAGTTGTAAAACTATGCCACTCTTCTCAGTAATCTTTTGTCTTGGGAATTATGTCTTTTTTTAATTTAAAAGATGTTGCTTCTACTAACACGTAATGGACTACCTATTTTTAAATTAATTAATATACATTTTAAATTCTGTTTTAATTTCTAAAACTATGTATATTGATAGGTATAATCCACGTAAACAAAAGTTCTTTGGAGTCCTCAATCATTTTCAAGAGTGTAAATGGGTCTTGAGACAAAAAAGTTTGAGAACCTCTGGTCTAAAATAAATCTATACTAGATTGGGCTACTATCTGGGTGGTATGATCCCATGGATTAGCACAGAGCTTAATACATGTAAGTCTCTCAATGAATGCTTATTCATCCATTCTTTCAACAAATATTTGACTACCTACTACATATAAGGACCAGTGCTAGGCCAGGTTCTTGGCTCATTGCAAATAAAATTGAAATGGCCCTTGCCCTAATTCATTTATTTGACATATATGTCTTTGAGCTTCAGGCTAGCTGGGAAGATACATACATTAAGTTGACAAAATAAACCTTTAAAAATTGCGGTGTGGACTTTGAAGAAAAAACCAGGATGCTGAAATGAGGTGGGGAGGGGGAGGGTTTTATATGGTGGTTAGATAGGGCAGTCAGGGAAGGCTTCTCTGAGGACAAGGAGGTAAAACTAAATTGTGAGAAAGAGCCAGCCCTGGGAAGAGCAAGGGGAAGAACATTCTAGACAGATAAAATAGCAATATACAAAGACCATAAAGGAAAAAAATGGAAAAGACACCAGAATGTCTGGAGGATAGCAAGAATGGGGTAGAAGGGCATAAAATGAGGTTTTACAGGTATGCAAAAACCAGTTCTTTAGGAACTGTAGGCCAAGATAAAGATCTTGAATTTAATCCTAAATGTGATAAGGAGCCATTAAAGACTTTTAAATAAGGTCTGACATAATCCACTGAGAGATGATTCACGTTGCTGTGTGGAAAACTAGAGGACTAGAGATAGGAAAGAGAGGAAGCAGGAAGACCAGTTAGGAGGTAGCTGTCCAGGCAGGATGACAGTGCTCTGAACTAGCATGGTGGCAGTGGAGACAAGGAGAGGTGAACAAATACAAGACACAAAAGAGACAAAAATTGCTGATAATTTGTGTATGTGTGGCAAAGGAAAAAAGTATTGCAAATGATTCCTACATTTCTGGTTTGAGTGACTGGGTAGATGGAAGTGTTATTTAGTGAGTCTTCGAGTCTCAGGTTTGGGCAGGGGAAGAGCAGAAAACCTAGAGCTCTCTTTTGGATATGTTATATTTGAAATGCTTATGCTCAAGCAAGTGAAGATGTTGAGTGGGTATTCGGGAGAGGTCTGCTAGAGCTCTTAACTCTGGAAGTTTTCCGCACAGAGCTGGTTTGCTGTGTGAATAGTCAGGTTACGATAAACACTACTTTACAAAATAAATTTAAAAATCAGTTCTTCAGGGCTTCCCTGGTGGTGCAGTGCTTGAGAGTCCACCTGCCGATGCAGGGGACACGGGTTTGTGCCCTGGTCTGGGATGATCCCATGTGCCGCGGAGCGGCTGGGCCCGTGAGCCATGGCCGTTGAGCCTGCGCGTCCGGAGCCTGTGCTCCGCGACGGGAGAGGCCACAGCAGTGAGAGGCCCGCGTACGGCAAAATAAAAAAAATCAGTTCTTCAGTATTTAGTACTCTCGCGTACACATTCAGTGCTGGATAGGTAATTATCTTAGTATACAAATTTGTATAGTTCCTCAGTAATGCAAATCTAACCAATTTTTTAAAGAGTAAACTTACTTTTATTTGTTAACCCTCTCAAGGAATTTCAAGATAACAGAAAACCAAACATTCACATTAAAAGCAACCAACTATTTCACAAAAACTGCTTCTAAATTCAAATATTAAACAAACAGTTAATTACACATAAGATTAAAGATAGGCAAAGGAGAACCCTGTCACAAGTCTGATGTTAGAAAAGAAAAATGCTATGTCAAGTCTGGCAGATGGGGTTAAGGTTCAGAACTACAAGAGTTCCTGTATGCCAGGAAGGCTCATCTACACAAAGTTCTACTCACATGTCCCTGTCCAAGAGGACACTAGGCACCTTCTCTCACAGGAAGCAAAATCACTCAGAAGTCAAGTTATCACATGCTAATCAAAATACTTATTTAAAAAATGCAGGGTTATTCACATACATTTTTTTTTTTTTTTGCGGTACGCGGGCCCCTCACTGTTGTGGCCTCTCCCGTTGCAGAGCACAGGTTCCGGACGCGCAGGCTCAGCGGCCATGGCTCACGGGACCAGCCGCTCCGCAGCATGCGGGATCCTCCCGGACTGGGGCACGAACCCGTGTCCCCTGCATCGGCAGGCGGACTCTCAACCACTGTGCCGCCAGGTATTCACATACTTTTTTCTCACATTGGTTTGCCAACCAGAAAGCTGTAATCCTGAACTGGCAAAATGGCAGACACTCATTTATTCAACCATTCAATAAACAGGTATTATCAAATACATCCAGACACTAGGGATAAAATGATAAAGGAGATGCAGTTGCTGCTTTCATGGGGCATATGGTTCATGGATGACACCAAACAATTAAAAACAGCCACACAAATAAGATGAGTGACAAGCAGTCACCGTGATGAGGATGCACTGTGCTATAAGCACGTATAATGAGAGAATCTGACCTGGACCAGGTGCTGAGGAAGGACATTCCACGCCTAATTAACAGTACGTACAAAGGTTAGGGGGCAGAGAGGAGTATGGAGAACCATGCAGCTAGAATACAGACTGGCTTAAGACAAAGGATGGAGCAAGAAGTCAGACCTTGCAAAGCCCTGTAGGCCATTTAAGGACTGGAGATCCCTGACAACCACAACCTTTGGCATGCCACAGGAATTCCCCGCAGGGGTGACCAGCCAGCACTCAAACCTCACACAAGTCTCCTGAAAAGTGGCATGATTTCCCCACATACTCACATGTCAACACCTCAGAACGTGATTAGAATGTTATGGAGAGGTGATCTGGCTTCCACAATGCAGATCGTCAGGCCAGGAGAGAACACGCACTCTTATCTGGTTCGTTTTGCCAAAGGCCCATCAAATATAAATCTAAAGAGAACAGGAAAAAGACAATCATTGAGATTAAAGTAAAACATGAATGAGAAAGCAGAAAAAGAGCTGGAGATAAAAGATATATATTTTATAAATTATACATATATATACATATACATAGAATACATATATATTCAGTAGCCATAAAAAAGAATGAGAAATATCTTATGGAATGATCTCCAAGATACACTGTTAAGTGAAAGCCAAGGTGCTGAACCTTGAACACAGTATGCTTCATTCGTTAAACAAAAAGGCAAATGCAATATATACATATTTGCTTCAATATGCGTGAAATACCTTTGGAAAGATAATTCACAAAATTAGTGATGCTGGTTATCTGCAGGGAGGGAAACTGGTGGCTGAGAGAAGGGATACGGGAAGCAAATTTTCAGTGTATACCCTTTTCTCCTTTTTGAATTTTGAGCCACACAAATAAATTACCTATTAAAAGTTAAAGCAAACACATTAATATTAACTTGATTAATACTAGTCAAGGTTCTAGACTAATGCATATGAAGATTTTAATGAAAATGAACACTGTCAAGGAAAATAAAAATTACCAAAACCGACTAGCAAAGGAATAGGAAAAAAAAGTAGGAAAAACCTTACAAAGAATTCCTATGTACTAAGACTCTCTAGAACATTTTAATAGCCTAGCACAGGGATTTTCAACCCCACAGGCTCTATGAGATTAAAAACTAATATTTACTGAGCACTTCCTGTATGCAAGATACAGCATCAAGCATTATATGTATTTCAGCTCCTCGTAAAATATCTCTGAGATACGTGACCTCATGACCTGTTTTACATGTAAGGAAACTGAAGGTCATGGAGTCTCACTCAAACCTGCATACCTAGCAAATGACTCCAGAGTCAGACTCTTCAACCACTATGCTAACATAATTTTATGCCAACAAATTGCGAAAACCTTAAAGAAACATATCACTTTCTAGGGAAGCAGAAATTACTTGAAATCTTAGTTTGACTGGAAATGTCCTTCAGATGCCCAAAGAGCCAATTATTCTTAGTCTGTACAAATTGTTCCAGAGCATTTAAAAAGAAAGAAGGCTTGCCAGTTTATTCAACTAAATTAGGAGTGGCCTTCAAGAACATATTTCTTACAATGAAATAACTGTCTTGTATGAGGCACTTGCTCTATGTCAGGCTTTGGGTTAAGTTCTTTAAAAATGATCCGGGTAGGACTTCCCCGGTGGCACAGTGGTTAGGAATCTGCCTGCCAATGGAGGGGACACGGGTTCGAGCCCTGGTCCAGGAAGATCCCACATGCCACAGAGCAACTAAGCCTGTGTGCCACAACTACTGAAGCCCATGCGCCTGGAGCCCGTGCTCCGCAACAAGAGAAGCCACCGCAATGAGAAGCCCGCTCACCACAACTAGAGAAAAAGCTCGCGCACAGCAACAAAGCCCCAATGCAGCCAAAAATAATAAATAAAATTAAAAAAAAAAAAGATCCGGGTGCTGCTTGGAAAACAGTCTGGCGGTTCCTTAAAAGGTTAAGCAGTTACCACAAGACCCAGAAATTCCTTTTCTGGGTGAAATGAAAACATATGTCCACATAACAACTTGTACATGAATGTTCACAGCAGCATTATCATAAGAGCCAAAAGTGGAAACAACTCAAATGCCCATCATTTGATGGACCCATTGTTTGATAAATGGATAAATAAAATGCAGTATATCCATACAACAGAGAATTTGGCAATAAAAAAGAATGAAGTACTGATACGTGCTACAGCACTGATGAACTCTGAAAACATTATGCTAAGTGAAAGGAGCCAGTAATAAAAGCCCAGAATATTGTGTGATTCCATTTATATGAAATGTCCAGAATAGGCAATGACAAAGTAGATTAATGGTTGCCTAGGGCTGGGGCAGAAGGGAATGGAGAGTGAGGATTTCTTTTTAGGGTAATGAAAATGTTTAAAAATTGACTGTGGGGGCTTCCCTGGTGGCGCAGTAGTTGAGAGTCCGCCTGCCAATGCAGGGAACACGGGTTCGTGCTCCGGTCCGGGAAGATCCCACATGCCGCGGAGCGGCTGGGCCCGTGAGCCATGGCCGCTGAGCCTGCGCGTCCGGAGCCTGTGCTCCACGACGGGAGAGGCCACAACAGTGAGAGGCCCGCGTACCAAAAAAAAAAAAAAAAAAAAAAAAATTGACTGTGGTTATGGTTGCACAACTCTGAATATATTAAACACCACTGAATTATACACTTCAGGTGGGTGGATTGTATGGTATGTGAATTAATTACACCGAGATAAAATTGTTATTTAAAAATATGCATCTGGTTAAATTCTCCCAATAATCTTAATGAAACTAGAACTAATATACTTGTTTTATGGATGAGAAATCTGCATCTCAGATAGGACGTCATTTACTCAAGGTCGTAATCTAACTGGTTGAGAAAGCCAAGATTCACACCTAGGTCTTTCTGCCTACAATGCCTACTACTTCCCAACACAATCCTAATGCAAATACAGTGAAAATCTTCAAAAAATGGCCCCCTTTTTTGTGAAGACATAAACTGATGGCTAACAGGTTCACAAGGGCAATCTCCTATGAACAAAAAAAATTCCTGTATTATTAAGCATTCCAAACCTACAGTAAGAGAGAAGGCTGCCCATTTAAAAACCTGGCAAATGGTTTTCCATCTCAAATGGGTTTTACTTTAAGAGTGCCCTGGAGGACAGTAAAAGTAATAGCTATCATTTATTAAACTTTTACAATGGGCAAGGCCTGGCACCAGGCACTTTATGTGCGTTAGTATGTTTAATCTTTATAACAACTCTATGAGGTAGATACTATTATTATCCAAGTCTCATAGATCAGAAGTGAGCATTGGGAGGTTAGTATCTTGTCCCAGGTTACATGCTAGTAGTTGGTAGAGTCAGGAATCAAACCCAAATCTGTTAGACGCCTGAGCTCTCACTATCACTGGATACATTTCTAGGCTATTAAATTTGAAAGCCATAATGAAATGGATCATTCTTGAGAGGAAGGCAGATAATAAACACTTGGCAAATATCAAGGGAGTGCTTTGCTTAAAAAGTGCTCTAAGCCCTTGCCATTTACCGGCAACTTTCTTTTCATTTCCAAGAAACAAATCCTGTGCCTTATAAATTGTACCACTCCAGGGAAGAGAGACGAAAGTCTTTCATTTTAACAACAAAGCACAGGAGTCTTAACCCCAAATATGTCTTATTGTGAAACAGTGACAGCTAATATTAATTGAAAATTTATATGTGCCAGAAATTTTTCTAAGCAGTTTATGAAGTGTTAGCTTACTTAATCTTCAAGACAATTGTCTGAAGTAGGTACTATTATAATCCCTATTTTAGGGATGAGTTAAGGGAGGCATAGAGGTTGGGTGACCAGCCCAAAGTCACATGGCTAATAAATGGCCAGGATTTAAACCCAAGTCATCTAGCTCCACCCTCTAGCACTTATTCTATTTGACTGATTCTCAAAAAAGAATGCGAGATAGCTAATATTTGATTCACTAGACACCCAACATATTACGCAAGGCCTTTCACATGCATTGTATCAACTTAACAACCTGAGGAGGTAGGTATGTTAGCATAATACCTGTTTGTAAGATGAGGAACACGAGGCTTAGAATGCTGGTTAACTTGCCCAAACACAACCAATTAATACATATCAGAACCAAGTCTTTCTGACTCCATATCATACCACTAGTCACTGTGTCATGAAATTCTATGGGGCCAGCAGACTACAGCCTTCAGGCCAAATCTGCCCCGCTGTTTCTGAACAGTCCACACACAAAATAGTTGAATTAAAAAGTGGCTAAGTGATGGGGAAAAAATCAAAATAATACTTTGTGACACATGAAAATTATATGAAATCCAAATTTCAACGTCCATAAATACAGTTTTATTGGACACAGCCACATCCATGTTTATATACTATCTACGGCTGCTTTCACACTACAATGGCTCAGCTAAGTAATTCCGAAAGATACCACATATCCCACAAAGCCTAAATATTTACTATTTGGCCCTTTACAGAAAAGGTTTACGGACACCCATTCTTTAGTATTAAATTTAAAACTCTTAGTGAAATGGAGGGGGAGTGTGTAAAAAGTACTCCCCAAAAGGAAGAAAAAGCATGGCTTTAAAGGGTGACTGGAGTAGGAATGGAAACTTCCAACTATCAAGGAACAAATTTCTCTGTTCCATAACGTGTTCCAAGGCCTCGAAAACAGTGGAGGGCTTCCCAGTTCCTTTGAATTAACTGGTTCACAGAGGTTTACAATCCCTAAGCTGTTTTAATTGGAAAGAACTTTGCATAATGAAAATAACAACAGCTGATAGTTATAGAACTAGCCCTACGATTCCAGGTGCTGTACTAAACCTAAGATTTCCATTTAATCCTCCGACAACCAGGGAAGTTAGGGTGCCATTGTTATCCAATTCTGTGGATGAACTGGAGCCTCAGGAGATTAAGCACATTGCCCAAGGAACTAAAGCTGATAAGAGCTCAGGCCTCTAACCCTGGCTTCTGCCTTCAGAGACTACACTCTTAACAAGACACCACTTAATTTTAACCTAATAAATCTGCAAATATTGAGGACATGCACAATTTCCTGAGAAAATATAAAGTACCAAAACTATCAAAATACCGTTGGGGGGGTATACATAAACGTCCTACCAACTCCCAGGGAGCAAATAATTATGTGCCACAAATTGATCTGAGGGTGTGGAGAGAAGGGAGCCCTCCTACACTATTGGTGAGAATGTAAATTGGTACAGACACTGAAGAACGGTATGGAAGTTCCTTAAAAAACTAAAAACAGAGGTACCGTATGATCCTACAACCCCACTTCTGGGCATATATCAGGAGAAAAACATGGCCCGAAAGTATACATGCTCCCCAGTGTTCAGAGCAGCACTATTTACAATAGCCAGGACAGGGAAGCAACCTAAATGTCCGTCAACAGAGGAATGGATAAAGAAGATGTGGTACATATATACAATGGAATATTACTCAGCCATTAAAAAATAAAATGCCATTTGCAGCAACATGGATGGACCTAGAGATAGTCATACTGAGTGAAGTAAGTCAGAGAAAGACAAATGTGAATAATGGAATCTTAAAAAAAAAAAAAATCTACAAAACACAAACAGACTCACCGACTTAGAGAACGAACTTATGGTGGGGAGGGAAGAATTGTTATGGAGTTCGTGATTAACATATACACACTACTGTTATTTAAAATGGATACCCAACAAGGACCTACTGTATACCACAGGGAACTATGCTCAATATTATGTAACAACCGATTCTTATCGAAGGCCATTTCCTAGACTCAGTGCTACGCGTCTCACAAGCTTCCTCTTATTCAAGTCTATGGTAATCACTGGAAATCCCGAATTCAGAGGAAATACTGCGGTGGAACGGACTTAGGGAGGCGGGCCCGGGACTTCATCAGCTGTTCGTGGACAGTTTCTTGGTTTCTCGCTGTTTAAAAGACCCGGGGGCGAGGCTGGAGGTTTTCGCTGGGCCCAGCTGAGAAGCAGCCCCGCAGAAGGGAGAGGGTGAGGGAACCGAGATTGTGCGGTCACCGGGGAGCGCATTTCCTACGGCCTGAGTCCAGCACGAGGCCTGACGGGGACGCCAGGAAAGTTGCCGCCAAAGAGGGGAATCCCACGCCCCGAGAGGCCCCACGACGCTAGCTCACCGACTTCGCAGGCCCGAACGCCCAGGACTGGGCTGTATCACTTCCCACGGCGGTTCGAGATAGTGCCGAGGGCCCGAGGCCCTCTGCGCATGCGCCTCGGGCCGGCCTTTCTGTTGGGCTCACGACAGAGCGTCGGAGTTTCCGGGGTTCTCCTATGGCTGTGGACTAGTTGCCCAGTTCCTCGGTAGAGAACAGTCAGTAGAACTATGACCTCCAGCCACTACTGTCTTAGAGTCACAGGTCTCTAAGTTGAGCCCTACTCACGGATTAGGACAGGGATCGGACCCAGGAACGGGCGTTTTCTTGGTCAATGAGTACGAACTTTGTGCGCAGACGCGCCGTACGGGCCCCTTACTCAAGGGCGCCTAGGAAACCGTCAGTAAAACGAGACGAGTCCTGCCCTTAAGGAGCTCACGGAGGAACCGGAAGCAGATAAAAAGCAACGGGCGAATGTAGGGTATACGTTAGCTATACCCAAGCGTCTGTTATAGAGCTTGGTGAGCTGTGTTTTGAGACACATTACTTTCATATCTTGATCTAGGCAGTGGATTAATCTTTTAAAAATAAATTTCAATTTTAGAATTCCATGAGATCATATTTTGAATAATTTCATTATGTTCTGGGGAAAAGAGAAATTGCATGACAGAATGGAAACTGAGAGAGCAGGCACTTGTCAGTACGAGTATCCACTGCACCTAAACGGTGCCTGGGACAGAATGGTTGCTCAGTGAATAGTTCTCAGATCACAGAAGTCTTTAAAAGGGCGTGCTACACCAAAAGTTAGAGTTCCGGGTAAGTGAACCATCCGCTAGATTGGCTGATAAAACCAAGTTTTCATTCGTCACAAGGTAGCCTAGTGTGAGAAGTAGGGTTGTTTGATTTAGCAAATAAAAGTACAGGATAACCCAGTTAAATTTGAATTTCAGATAAACAGCATAAATTTTTTAGCCTTATTATGTCCCATACTGGATTTCCTATATTTTATCTGGCACCCTAGCGATAAGGCAACGTGTTAAGGTGGGGAGAGAAGATGATTTCATTCCTCTTAGAGAATTGGAGAAGGGGGAAAAAAGCACATCTGGAATTTATAAATAAATGCCTCCAATTATGAAGCACGACTGAAGACCGTGCTTGAGAAACTTTGATATAAAAGTGCCTAGCCCTGTGCTAAAGATTTTATTTACATTATCTTAATTGAAATGTCCCATGCAGTAGGATAATTATTTTTATTTTACAAATGAAGAAAGAGGTTGCTTGTCCAACTTCCCACATTTTCGTTCAGTCACCCCAAAAATAGTTATTGAGAATATTTTTGTGTGCTGGTCTGGTATTTTTATTCCACACACAGTCTGCCTCTGAGTTTGAAAATTTCAGTCTCTGCTCACTCCTTAGGCTCCCCGCCGCTTCCCCACTCCAGCTGCAGTTTCCATGGTGACAAACTGAACCTGCCTCTGTAGCTAACTAGAGATGAGAGCTCTTCAAGGGGAACAAGCCGGAACCATTGACGTCAACCTAACCTGGCTGGGGGATGTGGAGGACTTCCTGAAGCCCTAAAGCCGGCTCCTTCAGTGGTTTATGAAATATGTATGTATGTGTTAAAATCTGTCCTTGGACGGGGTCTCTACAGAAAAACAAAAAGTTGGCTATGTGAACCTCTGCAGACTCCACAGAGTCATAGGTTTCCAGTTCAGAAGCTGCTGCAAGCAACAGGGAGATTAACATTTTGCATGTTTAACACTTATTAATTCATTTAGTCTGTTGGTTGATCATTTAGTCTGATCAACCAATAATGATCAGAAGGGACCTGGTTTTTTTGTTTGTTTGTTTGTTTGCGGTACGCGGGCCCCTCACTGTTGTGGCCTATCCCGTTGCGTAGCACAGGCTCCGGACACGCAGGCTCAGCGGCCATGGCTCACAGGCCCAGCCGCTCCGCGGCATGTGGGATCTTCCCGGATCAGGGCACAAACCCGTGTCCCCTGCATCGGCAGGTGGACTCTCAACCACTGCGCCACCAGGGAAACCCCAAGGGACCTGGTTTTCTATGTGTCAAACAGTGCTAGATCCTGAAGATACAATTGCTATCAAAACACTTATGGTCTCTACCTTCCTGTTCCTTAGAGTCCAGCAGGAGAGACTTTTATTTATTTGTTTGTTTTTTATGATCTTTTTTTAAATTGAAGTATAGGCTTTCCTGGTGGCGCAGTGGTTAAGAATCTGCCTGCCAATGCAGGGGACACGGGTTCGAGCCCTGGTCCAGGAAGATCCCACATGTCGCAGAGCAACTAAGCCTGTGTGCCACGGCTACTGAGCCCACGCGCCACAACTACTGAAACCCACGTGTCTAGAGCCTGAGCTCCACAACAAGAGAAGCCACTGCAATGAGAAGCCCTTGCACTGCAACTAGAGAAAGCCCGCGCGCAGCAACGAAGACACAATGCAACCAAAAATAATAAAATTAAAAAAATAAATAAATAAGGCCACACAGTAATTTTGGCCCTTGTGATCAAAAAAAAAATTTGAAGTACAATATTATATGTTACAAGTGTACAATATAGTTATTCACAATTTTAAAAGGTTATACTCCATTTATAGTTATTATAAAGCATTGGCTATATTCCCTGTGTTGTACAGTATATCCTTGTAGCTTAGTTTATGTGTAATAATAGTCTGTACCTCTTAATCCTCTACCCCTATATTTGCCCCTTCCCCCTTCCCCTTCCCTCTCCCCTCTGATAACCACTAGTTTGTTGTCTATGAGTCTGCTTCTCATTTGCTATATTCACTAGTTTGTTATATTTTTTAGATCCCACATATAAGTGATATTATACAGTATTTGTCTTTCTCTGTCTGATTTATTTCACTTAGCATAATCCCCTCCAAGTCCATCCATGTTGTTGCAAATGGCAAAATTTCATTCTTTTTTATGGCTGAGAGTATCCTATTGTATGTATGTACCACATCTTCTTTATCCATTCATTTGTTGATGGACACTTAGGTTGTTTCCATATCTTGGTTATTCTAAATAGTGCTGCTGTGGACACTGGGGTAAATGTATCTTTTCAAATTTTTTCAGATATGTACACCTGAGGAGTTGAATTCCTGGGTCAAATGGTAGTTCTATTTTTAGTTTTTTGAGAAACCTCTGTACTGTTTTCCACAGTAGCTGTACCAATTTACATTTCCACCAACAGTATACAGGGTTCCCCTTTTCCCATATCCTCGCCAACCTTTGTTATTTGTGTTCTTTTGTTATTTATTTGTTTCTTTTGTTATTTTATTATTTGTTCATTCATCACTATATTCTGAGAGCCCATTATGTATGAGACATATTAGAGTCTGGGGGGATACAGAGTGAATTTAAAAAGCAAAACAAGATGCTGTGCTGCATGGAAACAAACCTGGTAGGATTGAGGTCAGGTATTAAACAGATAATCACAAACATGGCAGATATTTACTAAGTACCTACTATGGTGCCAGGCACTGTTTTAGGCAAAGGAAGTATAGCAATGAACAAAATAGACTTGGTATCTGTTCTCATGGAGGTTACATTATGGTAGGAAGAGGGAAATGTATGTAAATGAATCAATTAGTGTTCTTTTTCTTTCAGTTTCAACATACAGGATATTCAACTCAAATAGACTTACATAAAAAGGAGAATTTATTGGCCTAATTAAATGAAAATGCCAGAGGTATAGGTGGTGTCATCTATTTAGAAACATAATTTATATCATTGCAGATTCTATGCTTTTTTTGCCCAATACTCCCTCCCCCAGCTTCTTGCCACAGAAGCCCTCTGTTTCTACGGAGAACTGGTTATTGTTTGACCCAGGCCTGGTCACTCTATTCTATTGCTGTGACCACTGTGATTGGCTCAGGGATGAGCACATGACTCCAGGTGAGCCATTCAGAGACTCACCTGGAACTTTTCCCTGAGGGCTGTAATGAATGACATTCTCTTTGCTGGGGTGCTAAACTGGTCTTGTCTGCCTATTAGGGAAAAAAGGAAGAGAGTTAGGGTGCCCCCCCCACTCTCTCTTCTGATGCTTTGAGGAGATAATGTCTGTAATGGACTTAGTGCAAAGTAAGCTCTCAATAAATGTCAGCCAGTTTTGTGAGTGAGTTACAAAGGGAGCATGAGAAGAAATTCTTTGTAGGGACTGGAAGATTGTGGGTTTGTTGACCACTTCAAAATAAAGTAAATCAGGAGGTTTCTTGGAGAGCATAGAGTGAAACAAATGTAGATGTACTGTACAGAGGAATATTTCCTCCAGGCCATGATGAGGTTTTATGAGCTGTCCAGGATTCACTGCAGAACACAGTTGCCTGGAGGCAAAATGCTTGGACCAACCCATTCAAACTTTGACTGACACTGTCTTAGTCCATCAAGGCTGCTATAACAAAAATACCGTAAACTGGATGGCTTATAAACAACAAACACTTATTTCTCACAGTTCTGGAGGCTGGGAAGTCTAAGATCATGGTGCAAGCAGATTTGGGGTCTACTGAGGGCCCATCTTTTAGCTGTTTCCTCACATGGCCAAAGGGTTAAGGGATCTCTGTGAGGCCTCTTTTATTAGGGCACTAATCCCATTTATGAGAGCTCTGACTCTCATGACCTGTCACCTCCAAAAGGTCCCTTCTAATATCATCACCTTGGGGGTTAAGATTCCAACATATGAATTTTGTGGGAGACAAACATTCAATCCATAGCAGACATCTTCCCTGGATAAGATTCTACAGAAGAAAAGATACATAAGACTTGATCACAGCCATTAAAGATTTTACAATGATTAGGGTAGCAGAGAAGGCAAGAACCAGTAACAATGCAGGTCCTCTGAGCTTCTACAACAGCCTCCATTTATAAGGCTGGAGGAAGATGGGGCAAGCCCCATCTGCACATTTATTTACATAAGAAATATTTTTTACCATATGTAATATGCCGGGCATTGTGCTAGGTGCTGGAGATTTTGTTTTGAACTAACTTGACGTCTTTTTCTTATTGGAACCTATAATCTAGTGGTCAGCAAACTTTCAGTGAAAACAAAAACAAAAACCCAGATAAATATATTAGGCTTTGTGGGCCATACAGTCTCTGTTTTAACTATACAACTCTGACATTATGTGCAAAATCTACCACAGGCAATGTGTATGTAAATGAACGTGACTGTGTTCCATTTTATTAGGGACACTGAAATTTGAATTCCACATGATTTTCCCATGTCACAAAATATTCTTCTTTTGATTTGTTCTCAACCATTTAAAAATATTAAAACCATTCGTCACTCATGGGCCATACAAAAACAGGCAGTGGAAAAAAAAAAAAAAAAAAAAAAAACAGGCAGTGGGCTGGATTTGACCCATAGGCCATTAGTTTGCTACCTGCTGGCCTCATGAGAAGCACAGTTAACAGACAAATAAATCGTCAATTAATTACATTGTTGCAAATTTCTCTTGCCTTACTGGGTTCACCACTCCCTTCCTGAAGTATCTGGTTTTTCCTGGATGGAGGGTTGAATGGATGGATGGACAGGCATTGTGTATAAACTGAGTATTATAAATACTCAGTTTTGAGCACACACAGTCTTATGTCTTACTGGGTTGGTTTCTGCCTTCTGGATGTGCCCCCTTGCTGGATGTCTGCATCACCAGCCTGAGAAATTCATGACCTTAAGAATGTACTAGTAGGGAATTCTCTGGTAGTCCAGTGGTTATGACTCTGTGCTTCCACTGCAGGGGGCATGGGTTAGATCCTGGCTGGGGAACTAAGATCCCGCATGCCACGTGGTGCATAATCAAAAAAAAAAAAAAGGTACTATTACTGGGCAAGAGTGAAGGAGAAAACAATGAAATAATGAATGATTCAAGACAGGACTTTTGTCTCAGGATGTTAGATAACTTCTGTGGTTTCTATAATGTCTTGTTCATTGAGATTCGTCCTCCCAACTAGATGGTAAAAACCTTAATGTTGAGTTCATCACAGCTCCGTCCTGGACCGGCTCTTCTCCATCCACACTAGTTCCCTGGGAAATCTTACACACCCATACGGCTTCAAGGGCCACCTGCCTTTCACATCTCTATCCTCAACCACAAACTCTCTTCTGGGCTCCTAAACTGTATATCCACTTATGACCTGGGCATTCTTCCCAGGTGGAACTGATACCTCAGACTCAAGAAAAATTCAAAATTGGTCTCATCAAGCCCATCCCCCCTACTCCACCCCTCCCCAAATCCACTTTTTCCAATTTTCTCAAACTCACAAAATGGTGCCACCAGCTGTAAAGACCAGGAATCTGGATGGTATCCTTGACTCTCCTGTATTCCTCAACTTCAGCATCAAATCCATCAGTCCTGTCTCCAACATGCGTCTTCAGCTTCCCCTCCTCCTTCCTATATCACCCTTGATTCCTGCCACTTCTGTTTCATCCAGTCCCACCTCCCTGGTCGATTCCTCATTTCTCTTGTGTAGGCAAGTGTATTAGTTCTCCAGGCTGCCATTAAAAAATGTATCCTAAACTAAGTGGCTTAAACAATAGAAATTTATTCTCTCTCTGTTCTGGAGGCCAGGAGTCTGAGACCAGGATCTTGGCATTTGTTTTCCTCTGAGGACAGTGAAGGAGACTGTTCGTGCCAGTCTTCTAACTTCTGGTTCTTTGCTGGAAATTCTTGGCATCCCCTGTAGAACACCAATGCATGCTTGTAGGTGCATCACCTGCATCTCTGTCTTCATGTTCACAAGGCATTCTCTCTGTGTGCATGTGTCTCTGTGTCCAAATTTCTCCTTGTTATAAGGACATCAGTCATATTGGATTAGGGGCCCACTCTCCTCCAGTGTGACTCATCTTAACTAATTACATCTGCAACAACCCTATTTTCAATAAGGTCCTATTTTGAGGTGCTGGGGGTTAGGACTTCAACATAGGAATTGGCGGTGAGGGGGTCGGGGGGACATAATTCAACCCATAACAGCCCATGTACCAGCCCCTCTGCTGGTCTCCCTTCCTTCCATTCATTCCCCAACCTGGGCAAGAATGAACTTTATAAAAATGCAGCAACTATATAAAAAGGAGCCTGCTGGAGTCTTATTCTTATGTGTCTCCTTTCTCCTCCCCTCGCTCTTCCTTCTCAAGGACCCAGTTCTCCTTTGAGAGGGGGGCGCAGGGGAAGGGGGGAGGATATGGCCCCCACGTACCCCCAACACTTTCTCTCTCAGGCATGGCCAGTGTAGAGGGTCCAATGGTTACCCCCCAAAGATACGTCCTCATCCAAATCCCTGGAACTTGTGAATGTTAACCTTTGGAAAAAGGGTCATTGCTGATGTAATTAAGTTAAAGATGTTGACACGAGGTCATCCTGGATTGCCTGAGTGGACCCTGAATCCAAAGGCAAAGGTCCTTATGAGAGACAGAGAGAGATGAGATAGACAGAGGGGAGACGATGGGGAGGAGGAGGAAGGGTGCCCTCAGTGGGCAATCAGACAGGGGCAAGACTCTTACCCTCCCCTGATTCAGACCTTTGGAAATGGTCCATCCATCCAGTTATGGATGAGAAGGGGAAATACTTGGTTGGCTTCCCTGCCCTGACCAGGGCACGATGCTTCACTCTGGCTCAGATGGGAAGAGGAACGTAGCAGCTGGTGGGCTCTGCACACATATCTGAATCACGGAGAGGGCTCCCAACTGCCTGGGAGGGTCTGCACTCACCCCACAACTATCCCTGTACCCAAAGGGGCAGGGCATCAATTAGCAAAGGGAACATAGCAGGACGGGTCATGAGCGAGATCATGAAAGGAAGGAAGGAAACAACATTACATTTTAATACCCTCAGTGCACACTTTTTCATGCTTTTCGGACAATTTTCATTTTACACTGGGTCCCACGAGCTGTGTAGCCAGCCCTGCTTTCAGGAGGTAATCTCTTTCCTCCCAGAGGGTGGACACAATTGGCTTTACCTCCTTCTAGAATTCCTCAGCCCAGAAAGGCACATTTAGACACGATCTTGGTCCTACAGGGGACCCGCCCTCCACAGACACTGTACGGCAGTTCTTCTCAGGGGCCAAGGCAGGAATGTGGGTAATGTCCTTGTCAGTCTCCCCTCCACACCTGGCATATACCATCACCCGCCAGCCCTGCCAGTTCTGCCTCCTGAAATAGCTCTTTCCTCAGACCTGATCTCAATTGTTTCCAATACAGTGAAGGCCACCACTACATTAGCTTGGGTCCCTGAAATCACATCCTATCTCCCTGGCATTTTACCCCCTGGAATCCATTCTCCATAGCCTTTTTAAACAAATCGAAGTATAGTTGACTTATAATATTGTGTTAGTTTCAGGTATACAGCAAAGTGATTCAGTTATATTTTTTTCAGATCCTTTTCCATTATAGGTTATTACAAGATATTGAATATAGTTCCGTGTGCTATATAGTAGGTCCTTGTTGCTTATCTATTTTATACTAATATATAGTAGTGTGTGTCTGTTAATCCCATACTCTTCATTTACCCCTCCCCTTTCCCCTTTGGTAACCATATGTTTGTTCTCTATGTCTGTGAGACTGTTTCTGTTTTGTAAATAAATTCATTTGTATTATTGTTTAGATTCCACATATAAGTTATATAATATTTGTCTTTTCTGACTTACTTCACTCCGTTAGTAATCTCTAGGTTCATCCATGTTGCTGCAAATGGCATTATTTTGTTCTTTTCTATGGTTGAGTAGTATTCCATTGTATATATGTACCACATCTTCTTTATCCACTCCTCTGTCGATGGGCATTTAGGTTGCTTCCATGTCTTGGCTATCGTAAACAGTGCTGCAGTGAACATTGGGGTGCATGTATCTTTTTGAATTAGAGTTTTGTCCAGCTATATGCCCAGAAGTGGGATTGCAGGATCATATGGTAACTCTATTGTTAGCTTTTTAAGGAACCTCCATACTGTTCTCCATAGTGGCTACACCAATTTACATTCCCACCATCAGTGTAGGAGGGTTCCCTTTTCTCCACACCCTCTCCAGCATTTGTTATTTGTAGACGGTTTGATGATGGCCATTCTGACTGGTGTGAGGTGATACCTCATTGTAGTTTTGATTTGCATCTCCCTAATAATTAGTGATGTTGAACATCTTTTCATGTGCTTTTTGTATGTCTTCTTTGGAGAAATGTCTATTTAAGTCTTCTACCCATTTTTCGATTGGGTTTTTTGTTTTGTGATATTGTATATTTTGGAAAGTAAGCCCTTGTCAGTGGCATCATTTGCAAATATTTTCTCCCAGTTTGTAGGTTATTTTTTGTTTTGTTTATGGTTCCCTTTGCTGTGCAAAAGCTTATAAGTTTGATTAGGTCCCATTTGCTTATTTTTGCTTTTATTTCTTTTGCCTTGGGGGACTGATCTAAGAAAATATTGCTACAATTTATGTCAGAGAATGTTTTGCCTAGGTTCTCCATAGCCTTTTTAAAATGAAAATCTGACTGTGTTTTCTTCTACCTAAAATCCTCTAAAAGATTCCTATAGTTCTTGAACTGAAAACTCAACTCCCTCCTCACCAAGGCTTGCATGGAGCAGAGACTCCAAGTTCTGTTTGGAAGATCCATGGGGTGGCAACTGGCTTAAAAATAGGTGAACACAGGGTGTGCCCGAATTCTACTGGAAGCTACACTTGCATCCCCTTATGAATGTCTACATCTTATTACCATTCCAAAAAATAGACAATGTTCATCAATACGTACTTATGTTTTGGTGTGTGTGTGTGTGTGTGTGTGTGCATGCGTGTGTGTGACACAGAGAGAGAGTATAGACACAGTGAGCTGACAAACAATAACACTGGAAATATTCCCATTCTCTTATGGTTACATTCAGGATATATTTTGGAATTTAGTTCCAAATGGCAATAACCAGGCCCTTCCTCTGTGCTGGTCATGGTCAAAGAGCTTCAGGACACTGAGCTGTTTTATTAGAACGTGAAGGGAAAAGACTATCAGCCCCTGAAAATGGGAATAAAACTGGTGAAAAGTAGGACCCAAGGATAACCAGTGAGACACACTGCTCTGGACGACCCAGTGATATGCCTGGGTCCCGTTGCTGGGCTCCTCCCTCTGTCGTTGCAACCTCTCGCCCTCCCCAGAAGAAGTCCTCTCCCTGAGGGCATGCTCTTCAAATACAATCCAGGGTCCACACACCCCTAATTGCTCCCTTGTCCGCCTCTTACATCCTGGGCCACCTTCCTCTGCTCTCATCACCCCAGAGCCAGGTACCAGAGGACTGGGGACGTCCCCTGGGCCTCAGAACCCGCTGAAACCATTCCAACTAGCCACTCCTAAGCTGGCTTCCTCTAGTCGCCCGCTGCCCCCCCACCCCGCACCCGCACCCGCCCGCCCTTGGAAACCACAGCAAAGGCTCTTGCTCACGGTCCCCCCTCGCTCCCTCCGCCTCCTGGGCAACCTCGGTGCTTCCCTGTGTGGCCTGCCATGGCCCAGTGTGCCCCCTCCTCTTGGGATCTGTGAGTCACAAACTCTCTTTTTTTTTTTTTTTGTAATTGAAGTATAGTTGATTTATAATGTTGTGTGAGTTTCTGGTGTACAGCAAAGTGATTCAGATATATATATAGATATATTCTTTTATAGATTCTTTTCCATTATAGTTTATTACAAGGTATTGAATATAGTTCCCTGTGCTATACAGTAGGACCCTGTTGGTTATCTATTTTGTACATAGTAGTGTGTAGTGTGTACCTGTTAATCCCAAACTCCTAATTTATCTCTCCTCCCACCCTTTCCCCTTTGGTAACCATAAGTTTGTTTTCTATTTCTGTGAGTCTGTTTCTGACAAACTATCTTTTTTTTTAAATTAATTTTTATTGGGGTATAGTTGCTTTACAATCTTGTGTTAGTTTCTGCTGTACAGCAAAGTGAATCAGCTATATGTATACATATATCCCCTCTTTTTTGGATTTCTTTCCCATTTAGGTCACCACAGAGCGCTGAGTAGAGTTCCCTGTGCTCTACAGTAGGTTCTCATTAATGACAAGTCATCTTCTGATCCGTTGGCCTTCACATACCTCAGATTTTCTATTAATACACCATATTTTAGGACACACTCTCTCACCAGTTCCTTCTAAACAGGTTTCCACCCACCCCCACGCCCCTGCAACTGCTCTGCTCAAAATCCACCATTGTAGTCAGATCCAGCTGTCACTGTCTGTCCTCGGTTATGTGGCTTCATCACAGCTGTCAACACCATCGACCTCTTCCTCCTCCTTGAAAACACTTTCTTCCCTTGCCTTCTTTGAACCTCTGTTCTCCTGGCTTCCTGGCCCTGCCTTCTCCTCTTCTGCTTTTAGGTATAGAAACTGAAGATGTGCACTTTTTTTTTGTGGCCACACCTCTCGGCTTGTGGGATCTTAATTCCCCGACGGGGGATTGAACCACTGGACCACCGGGGAATTCCCAAGATGTGCACGTCTTCACCAGGCCACTCTCACTCAAGGAGCCTAGATGCACACAGGAAGGCACACTGACCAGGGAATGATCATAATTTCCAACATGTACTGAGTGCCTACTCTTTGCCTGTCACATTCCAGGCACCGGCGTGCGTTTAGATGAGCAATTCAGATCACGTTCCTGTTTTCAGGGAGCTGACAGCCTTGTGGGCCACCGTCATCCAGCAAGCAGCGTGTAAGAAAGTTCCCACAAGCTTCAAAAAAAGACAGACTGGTTCTCCAGCCAGGGAAGAGCAAGCCGCCATCAGAATCCGTTTTAAACCCATTCGACTGATCCATGGCAACTTGCCTCAGAGAACGCGCTTTTGCGAGCCAAACAATACGTGTCACCACTGTGCTCTGGAAAGTCAGCCAGGGAGAGAGCCTATCAAGGACGGACTCACTCTAATAAACACGCCTCTGGGTGCCAACCAATCAACATGGGTCTCACTTGAGAGACCACAGTCCTACAGACAACGTGAAGCTGTTTATGCCTCCAAAGGCCCGCCAACCTCCGAAAGCCAAAGCCTGCATGAAATCAGTCCATTCTGTGCAGAGAGACTGCCTGACTGTCACAGCTCGCCCTTGTTATGGTGCAAAATAAACTCGGCACTGTCCTTTCATTTCAGATGTTAAGTCGTATTAGTCTGCTAGGGCTGCTGTAACAAAGCAGCACAGACTAGGGGGGCTTAAACAACGGAAGTGTATCGTCTCATGATTCCGGAGACTGGGAGTCCAAGATCAAGGTGTCAGCAGCATTGGTTTCTCCTGAGGCCTCTCTCCTTGGCGTTTAGACAGCCGCCTTCTCCCTGTGTCCTCACACGGCCTTCTCCCTGTGCGTCCCTATTCACTCTTATAAGGACACTGATCAATGGATTAGGGCCCACCCTAAGGACTTCATTTTACCTTAACTATCTCTTTAAAGGCCCTAAATCCGAATTCAGTTACATTCTGAGGTGATGGGGGTTAGAACTTCAGTGCATGAATTTGGGGGGATTAGAATTCAGCCCATAACAGAGTAGTAGTCTCATTGTATTTTGACAGAGTAAACGCACAACTACATACATGGTAACAGGTGATTTCTGCATTTCTAAGCTCTCTGTGCTTTCTGGGGACATGTTTCTTTCCTCCAGTGGGAGATACGAAGTCCTTATTATCCCTGGTTTTTGGACACATGCCATGAGTTCTCCGTAGGAGCCAAATGCGTTTCCCATAAATTCTCTCCTGGAATGCACACTGGTTGCCTGCCTGCCCCTCCCACCTGGGTCAGCTTCAGCTTGGGGAATCTAATGTTCCTTGAGCAAAAGTAGAGTGGAGAATAGTGAACATATGGATCCATCACACTCTAGCCTCTGCCTCTAGGTGTTAATTAGCCCCAGAGAGTTGGGGTCACTTCTCCCTATGTGTCCTGTCCTCCCAGTTGGAAAGTAAAAACTCATGCGGCGAATTCCACAGGGCTGGAACCAGCAGCCTGCACTTCGCACCAATTAAGGGCCCAGGCGGGGGTTAGGCGAGTCTCCCAAAGTTTAAGGAGGCACCAAAAAAACCCTCAGTAATCAACATGTATAATATTTTAGATTCCACATATAAGCAATATTATAGACTCACAGATGTAGAGAACAAAATATGGATACCAAGTATCCAAGGGGAGGGGTAGATGGGACGAATTGGGAGATTGGGATTGACATATATACACTACTATGTATAAAATAGATAACTAACGAGAACCTGCTGTATAGCACAGGGAACTCCACTCAATGCTCTGTGGTGACCTAAATGGGAAGGAAACCTAAAAAGGAGGGGATATATGTACACGTATAACTGATTCACTTTGCTGTACAGCAGAAACTAACACAACATTGTAAAGCAACTATATACTCCAATAAAAATTTTAAAAAAGTTTTTTAAAGATATATAATATTTTAATACAATGTTTTTTAAGAAAATCACATCTAATGCAAAACAATCCATGATGAACGATTCACGCTGGGATTCCCAGGCATTTCAGGCGGCAACAGGAACCCTGGCCTCTCTGTGACCCAGCAAACGGGGCGGCAGCCCAGCCCACACTTACAGGAGAGATTTGTTCTTGCCCATTTCCCATTTTCTGCCCAAATCTGCCTCCTGGGGCCCCAGTCCTTTTTCAAGAGGGGAGCTTAGGAGAATGAGAGAAGCAGAAATGCCCCCCGTGCTGCTCCCAGACTTGTCCTGGACGAGCTGGCATTCCTTCCCTGGAAGGAATTGATCTCTCGTTCTCAGGGAGCAAGACCTTTGGCTGGTCATTAACCTCCAAAGTCTCTGGGAATCCAAGCCCCACCGACACATCTCTTGGGGAAGGGAAATACCTATCACAGGCAGAGCATGGATGTCAACACAAGCCTCTCCCAGCCACCGTCTCCATATATAGTAAGTCCCCTGCATACGAACCTTCAAGTTGCGAACCTTCAAAGATGCGTACATGTGTTCGCATGTCCAATCACGTAAGTTAGTTCACGTGTCTGGCGTACATTGTCATGTGCGTGCATCCTCTACAAGTGGTTGTGGTCTTGTGTACTTTAGAGTACTGTATAGAATACAGTAGTACAGTATCTTTATTTCAAGCCCAGGTTGTTCAAAGCAAGCAGCGGTGGTGTAGCTGGTACTGCTAAGAAGAGATTCACAACGCAGGAAATGTCAAAGGGGTTTTCTTCATTTGAGGAGGCAATCTTAGTGTTTGAGGCACAGGACCCGAATGTAGAACGGTACACGAAGGTTGCAGCGGCTGTTCAGGATGCAATCCAGTGCTACCGTGTCATCTATGACGAGAAAAAAAGAGCTACTACCCAGACATCACTGGATCGTTTTTACAAGAGGGTAGATAGAACTGAACCCAGCAAGGAGCCAGAACCTGTGCCATCCACGTCAGGCGTGAGTGAAATTGCAACTTGCCCTCCGTCTCCTATGGCTGACCATCCTTCAGCTCTACCATCTCCCACCTCCTCTCCCTCCTCCAGTCAGTAACTCTTCTTGCCTGTTCCCTTGATGCCGGCCCTGGATGCCAGCCGTTGTACTGGACTACGGTACTTTTCAAGGCACTGTACATTAAAAGTGTTTATTTTTTGTGTTTTTTTAAAAAATCTATCTATCTATTTATTTATTTATTTTGCGGTACGCGGGCCTCTCACTGTTGTGGCCTCTCCCGTTCCGGAGCACAGGCTCCGGACGCGCAGGCTCAGCGGCCATGGCTCACGGGCCCAGCCGCTCTGCGGCATGTGGGATCTTCCCGGACCGGGGTACGAACACGTGTCCCCTGCATCAGCAGGCAGACTCTCAACCACTGCCCCACCAGGGAAGCCCCTATTTATTTATTTTTAGCTGCATTGGGTCTTTGTTGCTGCGCATGGGCTTTCTCTAGTTGCAGTGAGCGGGGGCTACCCTTCGTGCGGTGCACGGTCTTCTCATTGCAGTGGCTTCTCTTGTTGTGGAGCACGGGCTCTAGGCGCGCGGACTTCAGGAGTTGTGGCACACGGGCTCAGTAGTTGTGGCTCACGGGCTCTAGAGCGCAGGCTCAGTAGTTGTGGCGCATAGGCTTAGTTGCTCCGCGGCATGTGGGATCTTCCCGGACCAGGGCTCGAACCTGCGTCCCCTGCATTGGCAGCTGGATTCCTAACCACTGCGCCACCAGGGAAGTCCTGTGTTTGTTTTTATGTATTATTTGCATGAAAAGTATTATAAACCTAGTGCAGTACTATAGAGCCGATTGAGTTAGTGGGGTACCTAGGCTGACTTCGTAGCTTGGACTGTAGGTGGGCTTTCAGCTCGCAAATCAGGGGAAATTCCATGGAAAGCTGTTGGCCTGCAATTTTCACCGGGACACTGGGCCTTGTGTGAGTGCTGTAGTGAGATTTCCAGGCATAAATTTCCCTCCTCACTGCCATCTTTTTTCTATCCCCACCGTCAAAATCTATCTCAAATCTCTCCACGTTTCTCTATCCCCATCGTACTGCTCAGGAACCGACTGCCATCTGTCCCTCGACAGGGGCAGTAACTTTCTATCATGGCATCCTCTCTCACCCCTGCACAACCGTCTCCGAACAGCCATCAGACAAACATGAAAACACAGGTCGTGTCTCTCCTAACTTAAAACCCTTCCTCGGCAAACTACCGCCCCAAGCACCTCACGCCATCGGGATGGCTACCCTCCGAAAAAGAAAAAGAAAAGGCAATAACAAATGTGGACAAGGATGTGGGGAAATTGGAACCCTTGTAGAGGGGACAGATACTGCATGATTCCACTTATATTAGGTCCTTAGAGTCGTCAAATTCTTGGAGACAAAGTAGAATGGTGGTTGCCAGGGGCTGGGGGAGAGGAGGAGGGGGTGTTAGTGTTTAATGGGGACAGAGTTTCAGTTTTGCAAGATGAAAACAGCTCTGGAGATGGATGGTGGTGATGGTTGCACCACGTTTTGAGTGTATTCAATACTGCTGAACTGCATGCTTAAAAATGATTAACATGGTTAGTTTTACGCTGTGTGTATTTTACTACAATTTTCTTCTTTTTTGGCTGTGCTGCGCGGCTTGCGGGATCTTAGTTCCCCGACTAGGGATTGAACCCGCGCCTTCAGCAGTGAAAGTGCAGAATCCTAACCACTGGACCGCCAGGGAAGTCCCAATTTTTTTCAAGAAAGAAAAAAAAAAGATGTCAGGCAAGGCTTTAGTCATCTGAAGGCTTGACTAGTGGAGAGCCATTTCCAGGGTGGAGGCTGGCTTACCACGACCAGTGACAGTGAAGGAAGAGTGTAGAAGTGGATTCTTCCCCAGAGCCTCCAGAGGAGAGCTCAGCTCAGCCCAGCCCACAGCTTTATTTCAGCCTCGTGAGACCCTAAACAGAGACCCAGTTGAGCCTGCTTGGACTTCTGACCTACAGAATGGTTGGGTAATAAATGGGCACCTTCTCCAACCACCAGGTTTGTGGTAGTTTGTTACAGAGCAATGAAACACTAACAGTTATTGTCAGAATGGACCGTGGAATTTAAATTAGACCAGGAGGAGCTGAAGTCGGCTGTAGTGAACTGAATGTGCCAATAAGTCACAGAATTGTGTGGGGGGTGGGAGGAGGGAAGACCTAAAGGGATCGGGGCCAGTGATGAGAGCAAAGATGAGTTAATATCGAGATTTCAGACATGCAGTTTCCGATGATGGCAAAGTCTACGTAGGTAGGTAGTAAATAGGCAGATAGATAGGCCGATAGACAGACAGACACATAGATAGGTATGCATAGAAAAAATAATGGAATAAATATCCCCAAACCTTAAGAGTCATTGTTATCTCTGTGTTGCCTGATCGTGGAGAATTTTTTTAACTTCTGTCAAGAATCTTCAACTATTTTCCCATTGACCAAATATTATAATTCTACTCCTGGGGATTCTCTGTAAGAAAGGAAGTGGCAGGGCACAAAACAATGCATGTACAAGGATTTTCATTCTTTCTTTTTTTTTTTTACATTTATGAAAAAATGGAAATGAGCTGGAAAGTCCAATTATTTCTGAATGGCAAATGCATTTTAGTATATCCATAGGATGAAGATGTAAGCTGTCATTACAAGTCATGTCTCTAAAAAATGTTTACTGAGGGGAGGGGCAGGGTTTGTGAGATAATCTTAGATGAAAAAAAGCAGAACGTAAACGCCACAAAGGCAGGGAATTTCATGTTTTGTTCGCTTTTGTATCCCTGGCACCTACAACGATGCTTTGCACGTAATAGGCACTCAGCTAAAAACTGTTGGATGAGTGAATGAATGGTACCTCACAATTTCGTTAAAAGTGGTTTTCACAAGTATATATGCGTTGAAAAAAATGGGTGAAAATACTCTAAAATGTTTCCAGGGACTTCCCTGGCAGTCCAGTGGTTAAGACTTTGCATTCCAATGCAGGGGGTGCGGGTTCGATCCCTGGTCAGGGAGCTAAGATCCCACATGCCTCGCGGCTGAAAAACCAAAACATAAAACAGAAGCAATATTGTAACACATTCAAAAAAGACTTTAAAAAAATGGTCCACATCCAAAAAAAAAAATCTTTGAAAACAATAAAGTATTTCTGGGGTTCATCTCTTGTTGGTCTGCTTGTAGGTGATTTTTTTTCCTGTAATTTCTTTTCTTTGCATTTTTATTTTATTAGTCTTTTCTCTCTCTCTCTCTCTCTCTCTCTCTTAACTGAAGTAGAGTTCCTTTACAATGTTGTGTTAGTTTCAGGTGTACAGCAAAGTGATTCAGTAATACGTATACAAATACATATACATACATATGCTTTTTCAGATTCTTTTCCCTTATAGATTATTGGAAGGTATTGAGTATGTAGTTTCTTAAGTAGCCACAATATCCCTTTCGACACGAGAAGAACAAAACAATCTTCTCTAAAAGAGAGAACCAGGGGACAGGCCAGCCCAAACGACCAATCCCTTCCACCGCCAGACAGCTGTGTCCCATGAAGTCTGGGCTCTGCGGCCCCAGCCCTCCCTGCCCCTTCCTGCCTTCAGCCCTCTTCACCCCCACAGCCGTCATCTGATCCACGGACACACTTGCAGGCCCAGCAAGTGGGGAAACACGCAGCCGGCCCTCCCTGGGGAGGTCCCTGCCCAGCACCTGCTAACCTTTTCGACCTAAGCGTGCTCCCATTTTTAGGGAGGGGAGCTACCGGTCAGCCACACGGTGTGCCAGGCGGGAACCTGGGTGCCTTCAACGGCTTCTCCAGCCCCATGCCTTGCACGTTAAGTCGCGTCCAGCTGTCCATCTAGATGCCTTTCGAACCATCCCTCTTCCTCCTGAGTCCCTGGCCACATCTTTGGCCTGGGTCTCTCTGTGTCTTCCTGGATTTTGCAAAGAGCTCCGAACCCATCTTCCCCACTCTGATGGCTTCGGGTGCACTCCGGGCTTGCAGTCAGAGGGGTCTTCACCGGAGAAAAACCTAACTACGGCACCCTCCCTGCTAAAAACCAGCTGGCACCCCTTAGGATGAAGACCGTGCCCCTTACCATTTGTTGGAAGTTCCCATAGACCCAGCCTCTGCCCCACCAACCTTGCTTTTCTTGCAGCTCTTCCCAGCCAAGGGGTTTCACTGCTCTGGGCCCCTGTGGAATGGGTGTCTTAACAGTTCCTACCTCAAAAGAGATCACATATTGGGAGTTCTTGGCAGTTGCTGGGTACACAGGGAGAGCCAAGGAAGCAGGACTCTTTCCAAGACCCTTTCTAGGCACAGCTATTACCTCCGAAGACCTTCCTGAGGGCCAGACACTGTGCTGGGGCAAAAGGAACGTGCAAAACAGACTGAGTGTCTATCTAGCATTCCCACCTCTGGGCCTGCACCCCAAAGAACTGAAAGCAGGATCTCAAAGAGATGGGTTTTTTAAATTTTTTTAAATTTTTATTTATTTTCCTTATTTTCTTGGCCGTGTCGGATCTTAGTTGCGGCACGAGGGATCTTTTTGTTGAGGCATGTGGCCTCTTTCATTGAGGCACACGAGCTCAACAGTTGTGGCACGCGGGCTTCGTTCCCTGGCAGCATGTGGAGTCTTAGTTCCCCGACCAGGGGTCAAACCCACGTCCCCTGCATTGGAAGGCAGATTCTTTACCACTGCACCACCAGGGAAGAGATATCCCTCAAAGAGATATCTGTGCAGTCACCTTCCTAGAAGCGTTATTCACAATAGCCAGGAGGTAGAAGCAACCCAAATGTCCCCTGATGAATGAATGGATAAAGAAAATATGGTCCATCCATACAAAGGAATGATCCAGCCTTAAACAGGAAGGAAATTCTGACACCTGCTGCAACACAGATGAACCTTGCCTTTGTCAGAGCCCCCACTCCCTACTCCACCCGCTCCAGGGGAAAAGGAACATCTTCCTGAGCTCCTGTGACTCCCCAGAATTTAGCACAGTGCCTGGGACTTAGGCATGCAAAATACTTGTTGGATGAGTGAATGCTCCATTGTTGGTGTCTGATAGAATTTTATTTATAGCTCACATCTGACTGTCGCAGGCAAGGTCTCAGAATTCCTCTGGTTGCCACCACAGAGGGAGAACAGGGGCTTCCAGAGGGGACCCACCTGTCACTGTCCTGATATCTGGCATCTAGGGATGGACCCTAGCTCCTGGGGCCCCAGAGGGCTCTGCACCAGGGCTGGAAACTGGGAGCCATCTTGCCCTTCGGTTTGCAGGGTGAATGGGCTGAGACCCTTCTGCCTCCACCCCCAACTCCCCTCCTCTGGTTTGCAGGAACCCGAGGCCTCGTGGGGGCTTAGGGAAGGCTGAGGCTCAGTGGGGCTGCAAGGGAGGGAGAATGGCAGAAGCTTCCGTTGTTGTCTGACTCTTTCTAACGGCCTGTGGAGACAAGCTTTATTGGGTCACCTGCCCCAGAAGGGGATGGGAGTAGAGGCAGGGGCTCTGTCTACCATTCCTGGTCATGGAAACATTTACAGGGCCTGTGCTTATCCCCTTCCTGAATATGGAAACATTAATAGGGTCAAGGCATCCTCCACTCCTGGATATGGAAGGAGTAACACTTTCTTTCCCTTCCTTGCCAGATTGCATTCCCTAGACCTCACTGGTGTAGAAATTCTGTCCCTTTTTGTGGCTGAGTAATATTCCATTGTATATATGCATTTGCATTGTATATATGCAACCTAGAGACTGTCTTACAGAATGAAGTAAGTCAGAAAGAGAGAAACAAACATTGTACATTCACGCATATATGTGGAATCTGGAAAAATGGTGCAGATGAACCTATTTGCAAAGAGAAATAGAGACGCAGACATGGAGAACAAACATATGGACAGCAAGGGGGGAAGTGGGGTGTGGGATGCATTGGGAGATTGGGATCGACATATAAACACTATTCATACTATGTGTAAAATAGATAACTAATGAGAACCTACTGTAGAGCACAGGGAATTCTACTCGATGCTCTGTGGTGACCTAAATGGGAAGGAAATCCAAAAAAGAGGGGATGTATGTGTATGTATAACTGATTCACTTTGCTGTACAGTAGAAACTAACACCACATTGTAAAGCAACTATACTCCAATAAAAATTTTTTTTAAATTGAAATCTGAGAAAAAGAAAGTCTGTACCTCAGGTGCTCAGCTGGGGGCTCAGGCAGCGCCCCTCTGCAGAGGTGGGAGACGGAGGGGAAAAAGACAAGACAACAGGCCTTCTGGCCCCTCCAAGGGCCTCCAGACCCAGCCAGAAGGATTAAGGAGAGGAGGCTCCTGGCGCCCCACAGTCTGGTGCAGCTGCCTGGGAGTGTCCCGGGAAAGATGGAGGGGGCCCAGGGCTGGAGGCTCCCAGAGGAATTGGGGACCTTAAGGTCAGTAGAGCCGTGGCCTTCAAATTAGGTCACTTGTAATCCCAGAGGCATGCACGCCCTCCAAGCGGAGAAGAAAGGCTGAAGAGAGGTGGATTGTTGAAGAGAAGCGGTTTCCACAGTGAATTAGTTAGTGTTCCCTGTGCTATACAGTATGTTCCCATCAGTTGTCTATTTTATACATAGTATCAATAGTGTATATGTGTCAATCCCAGTCTCCCAATTCCTCCCACCCCACCCCTTTCCCCCTTGGTATCCATATATTTGTCCTCTACGTCTGCGTCTCTATGTCTGCTTTGCAAGTAAGATCATCTATACCACTTTTCTAGATTCCACATATAAACAATATTATACGATATTTGCTTTTCTCTTTCTGAATGGGAGGGAAGTCCAAAAGGGAGGGGATATCTGTATGTGTATGGCTAATTCATTTTGTTGTGCAGTGGAGGCTAGCACAACATTGTAAAGCAACCATACTCCAATAAAAGATTAATTTAAAAAAAAGAGAGAGAAGCGGTTTCCCAGAGAGGCGCTCCAGGGTTCTCCTTTCACCGTGGCTCTTCTACCACTTTGCAACTAAAAGGCTTCCCATCTCAATCTCTCCGAGGCGCTTTGTCCTGGGGTTTAAGAAAACCCTCGGGATCCCCAGGCCGAGAGACCAGTAGAAATACTGTTTAAGGCAGGAGGGAGTAAAAATGCCAGAATTAAGGTTAATGCAGCAAGCCAAAGACATATATTGGAAATAATGCAGCGTCTTCCATTTTCCCGGGCATCTAGGAGAAAGGCTTCTGTTAGCTTTTGCTGGAAGATGATTGCATATTGTAGCCCCATCTCCCAGATTCCAAATGCATATCCAAGTCCCTGTTAATCATTTCCCCGCCAGTTTATTCCTACGAAGCACTATTTCCACAGGGTCAGCTGAAATGAGGACCTTGTTGTGGACTCTACAACAGGTGATGGGCAGTCTACAATACGCTCATCATGTATTATTAGTGTTGATTATTACATAATTATATGTTAAGGTCAGTGTATTCATATATAATTATGTATATGATTATTACGTATAACGTTGTATTATATATTTAATTCTACATTATATATAAGATTATTATAATAATAATACCGTACAGTAGGTAAGGGACATAGTCCTTTTGTAAGCCCTGCACTTTGCTGATACCGCTCTTCCTGAATTTCATTGAATACTGTTTCATTCTCGCAATAAGTAACATTCACCAAAGGGGGCTTCCCTGGCGGTCCAGTGGTTAGGACTCCATGCTTCCGCTGCAGGGGACATAGGTTCGATCCCTGGTAGGGGAACTAAGGTCTCACATGCCGTGCAGCATGGCCAAAAAATAAACTAGAACAAAAACGTTTTTTTAAATAAAAATAAAAACGATAAGAACCAAAGTAAGCATTCCCACAATGTGTTCTCACAATAATCCTTGGGAGGGATGCCTTCAGAGATCCCTTTTTTCCATGTAGGGAAAGTGGGTCCTGAAGGGAGGGGGTAGTTTGTCCACTAGCTTGTACACAGCAGGTCCGGGTGGTCTGGGAGGGAGAGCCCTGGTTCCCGGCCCCTGCACAGTGCTTGCTTCCTTATTCCTGGAAGCCCAGCACTGAAGGTGTGGCAACGGCTCCTGACCCACTGTTTGAGTCAAGAGGGAACTGCATACTCTTCAAACACCGCCTTCGTACCCACGTCTGGGCCCCGGCAGCCCTCCTTCCACTGGTGCTGTGCTCCTCTTCAGGCCACCCTGTCCCCGTGGACCCCAGCCTCCTCCCTGTTCAAGGGCATCCTTCTTGCACTCTCCCCCTCTCCTGCATCACTGAGACTCCCTCCTCTCCTGGACCATTCCCGTCAGTCCACAGACGTGCTGTAATAGTAGACCCCAGCCCACAAAGCCCACCTTGACCCCACACCCCGTTCAGCTGCTGCGCCGTTGCTCTCCCCTCCCTTTGAGCTAGCTCCGCAGTCCCTCTCTGCCTCCAAATCCCCCTCTCCGTCTTCACCCCATTCCGATCCTTCATCTCTGCTGTCCTACCGAAAGGCCTCCAGCAATCTCCATGTTCACAGACCCAACTGTTGAGTCTCACCTCCCATAAGCACCTGACAGTTTATCACCCTTTCCTTCTCGACGGAGTCAAGAGACAGCACTGAACCAGCCCCACCAGACCTCTGCCCAACTCAGACTAGTTTAGGCAAAGGGGGGGAATTTCTTGGCTCCAGTAACCATATCCCGGGGAGGGAAGGTAGGGGTGCAGCTGTCCTCGGGGTGATGGAGAGCAGCCAGCAGCTGTCTCTCTACCACTTGAGTCTGTGCGCTGGCAGCGTGCTGTCATGTAAGGCTTCCCCATGAGGTCACAACGGTGCTACTCCTTGGTCATCCATCTGCGAGGACCAGCCTTGCTTCCCTGGTCCCCAGAAGAAAGTTTTTAACCCGCCCAAGGCTTGAGCCGCACGCTCACCCTGTGTCCAGGGCACACAGAACAGCAACAGGCCTCCTTTGGTGGGTGGAGGAAAAGCAGTCCCCAGAATAAGAGACAGGGTTAGAGCCTCCAATGAGGCTACATAGGTCAACCCACTCATACCCACTTCGGACACCGAATCTCATTTGTGGGGGTCTCAGGACCACCTTCCTGGAGGGGTAACGTATGTGATGAGGACGCAAAGCTGAGCAGGAACTTGTTGAAAAGAGGGGAACAGGGGAATGAGCGTTGGGGTTGAAGCCGAATCCGGCCTCTGTACCCTGACACCAAATTGATTCCCGGAGACAGAGTTTTGGTGAAGTAGAAAAGAATAGCTTTATTGCTTTGCCAGGCCAAGGGGGCCACAGCGGGCTCATGCCCTCAAAACTGTGTGTCCTGACCTGGAGGGGGTAGTGAGGAGTCTTATAGTAATGGTTCAAGGAGGGCGTGATCAGCTCGTGGACCTTCTTCTGATTGGTTGGTGGGGAGGTAAGTAGCAGTCAGCGACATCAACCTACAGGTTCCAGCTGCCCTGGGGTCTCCATGCCTGTGGGCAGCATACCACCTTTAATCGGTTAACTTCTTCCACCTGGAGGGGGTTTCCGTATCTGCAAAACAGCTCAAAGATATTGTTATGTGTATCCCTTGAGGGGGAGCCAGGACCTTGCCCCCAGGGCTGCTCCTCCCTTGTCTCACATCCCCTCCCTTGCCTTATTAGCAACTGTCTGAACCTGCAGTTGGAACTCAGGGAAGGTCATGGAGGCTGAATGAAGCCCATTTCCTGTAATCAAGAAATGGGGGACACAGAAGGGCTTTTGTGTCTAGGAGCCCCACAGGGTCCTGCTCGGGTATCAGGGTTGAGAGTGCAGAAGTCTAAGGATGAGAGGGAAGTCGAGGGAAGTAGGGCCGTTTATTCTAACTAGGGTGTGGCAGTGGCAGTGGTGGGCAAGGTGAAGCATGACTGCAGAGGAGACTGTAGGAGAGCCTCCTGGGGCCTGAACTTGACCTCAGAGATGCTGTGTGCTCGGTATGGGTGCAGTGAGTATAAGGTTTTGCTCACCCAGTAGTCACTCTTTTACCAATAAAGCCCTCTTCCTTTAGGAAGCCTTCTCTCCAGCCCCTTCAGCGTAGGGGGCTTATGTGGGGCTGGCTTCTCTCCTCCACACCTGTGGCCTCTACCTGGTCAACAGAAGCCACTGTAATTGGCCTCAGGATGATCACGTGACTCCACCTGGGCAAGGAGACACAGCCCTAGGATTTCTGTGGAAGGGCTGGGGATGATTCCTGCTGGGGAAATCAGAGCCTAGAGATAGGGAGGAGATGGATCTCTGACGAACGTTTTTGAGGACCTGGGTCCACCTAGGCATGAAGCCAGCTACTCCTGAGCTCTTCAGTAAACAACTCTTATTTTTGTTCCTTTGTCTTTGCGTTAACAGTTAGCATTTCTGTCTCCTGTCACTGAAGAAACGTTTCTAAGCAGGAGAGTAGCCGAGTTACATTTGTGTTTCAGGAGGATGTCTTTTTTTTTTTTAAAGATGTTTTTTTTGATGTGGATCTTCTTTTTTTTTTTTTAAACAGAAGACAGTTTTTCAAATCTTTATTTTAATTAATTTATTTTTGGCTGCATTGGGTCTTCGTTGCTGTGCGTGGGCTTTCTCTAGTTGCAGTGAGCTGGGGGCTACTCTTCGTTGCAGTGCACGGGCTTCTCATTGCGGTGGCTTCTCTTGTTGTGGAGCATGGGCTCTAGGCACGCGGGCTCAGTAGTTGTGGCACACGGGCTTAGTTGCTCCGTGGTATGTGGGATCTTCCCTAACCAGGGCTTGAACCCATGCCCTCTGCATTGGCAGGCAGATTCTTAACCACTGTGCCACCAGGGATGTCCCTGGACCATTTTTAAAGTCTTTATTGAACTTGTTGCAATATTGCTCCTGTTTTATGATTTGGTTTTTTGTCCATGAAGCATGTGGGATCTTAGCTCCCCAACCAGGGATGGAACCTGCACCCCCTGCATTGGAAGGCGAAGTCTTAGCCACTGGACCACCAGGGAAGTCCTGGGATGTCCTTCTTGAGATGGGGGAGTGGATGGAAGGAGCAAGCAGTGGAGAATTAATGGCGGGTGGACTAGGGTTCTGTAACTCAGGAGGTATATCAGTGTGAGAGATGGGAAATGGATGCAGAAGAATGGAAAATGTGAGACAGATGGGAGACACAGTTATGGGGTGGACTCCACGGGACATGGCAACTCTGAATATGGGGGACGGAGAGGAGGGAAGAGTCGGGGTTGACTTTAATGTTTTGAAACTGAGTGGTAACAAGGGCTTGGGATAAGGGTTATCTGTCGCACGGATTTCAGATGTAAGTGAAGGGAAAATGAACTCAAATTGGCTTAAACAAAATAAGTGGGAATGTATTGGCTAAACATCTGTGAAGCCCAAGGTGCTTTCAGGTACAGTTGTATCCAGCATTTCAAACGATGTCATCAAGATGCAGTCTTTATATCTTGGTCCATGGGGTCTGCTCTTCCCTGATCCAGCTTCCTTCTGACATAGGCCCTCCCTCCAAGGTGGCAAGGATGGGTACCAGCAGCTCCAGGCATGGGCCCTACCAGCTGAACATACCCAGTGAATCAGTGCCTCTTTCCTGTTAGTTCTGCTAAGGTTCCAGGCCCATCCCTGAGTCAATACCTAAGATGCTGACTGGCCAGACCTGGGACATACATCTGTCCATTCCCGGTTCAGGAAATGATGTCATCTCCACTCAGACTGCAAGGGCGGAGAGTGGGGGTGGTCTGGCTCCCCAGGCAAAGCACTATGATCAGAATGAAGGGGGAGTGGACCTCGGCTGGGGGAACCAACAGGTGCCCACCTTGATGAGTATGAGATGGTCTTCTGAGTAACACAGCAGTGGTGATGGCGGTGGTGGTGGTTTTTATTCTGGGATCTACAGAATGTGTGTGGAGGGTTCAGGAAGCCCAGTGGCATGGAAGGTCTGGGGCGGAGGGTTAGGGTTAGGAAGCCTGGATTTAACAGCTATTTTATTATTTATTTATTTATTTATTTATTTATTGGAGTGTAGTTCCTTTAAACTGCTGTGTCAAGTTCTGCTGTACAGCAAAGTGAATCTAGTTATACGTACACATATATCTCTCCTTTTTTAGATTCCCTTCCCATTTAGGTCACCACAGAGCACTGAGTAGAGTTCCCTGTGCTATACGGTAGGTTCTCATTAGTTCTCTATTTTATACACAGTAGTGTGTATATGTCAGTCCCAGTCTCCCAGTTGATCTCACCCCCCCGCAACCCTTCCCCTTTGATAGCTATACATTTGTTCTCTATGTCTGTGTCTCTATTTCTGCTTTGCAAATAAGATCATCTATACCATTTTTCTAGGTTCCACATATAAGCGATATTATACAATATTTGTTCTTCTCTTTCTGACTTACTTCACTCTTTGTGACAGTCTCTAGGTCCATCCACGTCTCTGCAAATGACGCAGTTTCATTCCTTTTTGTGGCTGAATAGTATTCCATTGTGTATATGTACCACATCTTCTTTATCCATACCTCTCTTGATGACATTTAGGTTGATTCCATGACCTGGCTATTGTAAATAGTGCTGCAATGAACACTGGGGTGCATGTATCCTTTTGAATTATGGTTTTCTCTGGGTATATGCCCAGTAGTGGGATTGCTGGGTCATATGGTAATTCTGTTTTTAGTTTTTTAAGGAACCTTCATACTGTTCTCCATAGTGGCTGTACCAGTTTACATTTCCACCTTCCCACCAACAGTGTAGGAGGGTTCATTTTCTCCACACCCTCTCCAGCATTTATTGTTCGTAGATTTTTCAAGGATGGTCATTCTGACTGGTGTGAGGTGGTACCTCATTGTAGACTTGATTTGCGTTTCTCTGATGATTAGTGATGTTGAGCACCTTTTCATGTGTTTGTTGGCCACCTAGCTGCTATTTTAGATGGAGGAGTTGGGGGAAGCCTCCTCGAGGAAATGCTATTGAACCCGAGCCCCATGAGGTGTGCAGGAGCCAGCCCTGACGGGGGCGGGGGAGGCTTGGAGGTGGGAATTATGTTGGAAAGATCAAGGAACATTAGGAAAACCAGGGAGGCCAGAGTGTGGTGAGCAGAGGGGACCTGGGAGGCCGGACCCCGTGGGTTGGGTAAATTCCTTGTTGAACTCTTTGCCGGGGAGCCATGGCAAAGTCACAAGCAGGTTCAGTGGGGCATAGTGTCACCAAGGAGGGCAGACCCATTGTAAGTGCTTTGAAGAGATGTGACGGAGGGAAGAGAAACAGGGAATTTCGACACTACCTTCCCACTCTTTTGAGGCCGTTCTCATGCAGTTCAACACAACCCAACCAAGACTGGTGTTATTGCCCTCATTTTGCTGACAAGACCCCTCTGTTGGAGGAGTTAAACCAGCATCCCTAAGCCCTACATCCGAGTAGAAAGACCCTCATCTGGAAACCAGGTCCGGGAAGTGCCCGGTGGGTTACAATCTCAAGGATTCTACCTAGCCGTCGACCATGTCGGGTCCCGCTGAGCACATTTTGCAACGAAGGAAATCGAAGGTCCTGGAAGTGGCTACCTGGGCCCAGGGTGCCGCTCAGCTCGAGCTCCCCAAGAAGAAGGGGTTAAACCCTTCAGCCTATTTGTTGTTGGAACCTCAGCTTGCATCCCACCCTGAAATTCTCCTCGGAGCTACAAAGCCAGGCCAGCTGCCAGGTAGCCAGGCAACGCGGTGCTCCTTCTGGGAGACTCACAATGCGCTCGCTGTTCTGTCGATGTCAAGTTCCAGATGGAAGCGAGACTTGCATCCCCCAGCTTCACGGCTGTTTGACGCATCTCGCTCCTGAGGTCCCGTTTTGGCTAGTTTTTACCCCGATGGTCCCGCGCGGCCATTTTGTCCCATTCTGTCTCTGATGTTGAATGTTTAATCCTTTACAAGTTGGTTTGTGTAGAAGGGAAATTGGAGGGAAGGGAAATGGACACAGTTAGGGACAACACCTAAGTGTTAAGAGGAAGCTATGGGAAGAAAATTATTAATAGAGAAAAGGCCAGGAAGGTTTGAAGAAGAGGCACCACTTCTTGGGTGATTAGGGACTGCAAGTCGAAATAATGCAACGCTGGGTTTAACTTGCAGACTCACCAAAACACGAGAATATCGGCAAAGGCCAGGGTTGGGGAGGGCGAGAGTGAGTTTGTACTCTCACACTCGGCGGGCGGGTGAGGGTTTCAAGGGCATGACCTCTTGGGGGGGGGAGGATTTTGTAGGAGGCAAAACTCCTCGTTTTGAATAGGCATCACCCAGACACAGAAAACATACTTCCAGTAACTAACCCTACAGAAGGACTCACAGAAGTGCACATTCTATTGGAAAATATTGTAGATACTCTGTCCATCAATACGGGAAGGGTAAAACTGGTGGTCTTGTGTCCATTCTGTGGAGTCATAAGCCACTGTCCAGAGGTTGATGCAGTGGTGCGTTTGGGGATAGAAAGTTGCCTGGGACATGCTGAGGGGTCACAAAGAGGAAAGACCTTCAGGTCAGTAACAGTACATAGAGTCTGAACTTGCTCCTATTGAAAAATGTGTGTATATTTTTCTATATGTATTTATATTTTTGTACACACAAAGAAACCTCTGGGAGGAAAAACAAAACATTAATAGTGGTTATGACTGTGGGTAAAGACTGTCCAGGACAGACTGTTGGTTCAAAAAACCAAGAAGGGGGGCTTCCCTGGTGGCGCAGTGGTTGAGAGTCCGCCTGCCGATGCAGCGGACGCGGGTTCGTGCCCCGGTCCGGGAAGATCCCACATGCCGCGGAGTGGCTGGGCCCGTGAGCCATGGCCGCTGAGCCTGCGCGTCCGGAGCCTGTGCTCCGCAACGGGAGGGGCCACAACAGTGAGAGGCCCGCGTACCGCACCAAGAAAGGCAAGTCGCCACACAAAGTGTAGAATATGATTCCATTCCCATAGAAACGAAACTGTGGTATGTGTGCACACGTGTGCACACGGACACGTACACAGGTACATGTGCATCTTTTGTACCAAAAAACTTCAAGAGAGAAAAACCAAGAAAACGTCAGTAGTTATTGGCCCTGTGGAAGTGGAAGGGATTTTTACAATTTTTCTTTCTACATTTCTGATATAGTTTGAGGTTTCTCAAAGATTGCATATTATATTTTTAATTTTAAAAAAATCTTTAAAAATACCTTTAAGAAACTATCATAATCATACCACCCCAACATAAGTATTTTTTAGCAATTTTCTACATGAATCTCTTTCCCCCTCTACACACACACACATACACACACACCTATGATATATATCAGAATTTATATATGATAAATACATAATAATAAATATATAAATTGTTATATATTAAAATTTCTGTATTATATGTGTGTATATACATAATATATATATCCATATATATACATGTATAATGTCTGATAGAGATACACATGTGTATAATGTTGGAGAGATGGAGGTAGATATATAAAATATTAATATTGGACCTATGATTGTCATACTGAGTGAAGTGTCTTTCTCAGACAGAGAAAGACAAATATCATATGATATCGCTTATATGTGGTATTTTTAAAAATGGTACAAATGAACTTATTTACAAAACAGAAGTAGAGTTACAGATGTAGAAAACAAACTTATGGTTACCGGGGGGAAAAGGGGGAAGGGATAAATTGGGAGATTGGGATTGACATATACACACTACTATATTTAAATGGATAACTAATAAGGACCTACTGACTAGCACAGGGAATTCTACTCAGTACTCTGTCAAAACCTGTATGGGAAAAGAATCTGAAAAAGAGTGGATATATGTATGTGTATAACTGATTTACTTTGCTGTAGAGCTGAAACGAACCCAACATTGTAAATCAACTCTACTCCAATAAAAAGGGGGAAAAAAAGAAAGAAAAAAAAGTGAATATTTTTGAAGGCTCACTACGTGCCAGGCTCTCTGTGGATGGGCTGCCGTGACTACCAGACAGGAGAGTGGGTTGACGATGGGAAGCGGAGGTTCAGGAAGGCTTTGGGGAGCTATTGGCTGCTCCAGCTACCCAGGAACCAGGGATGTGTGGGTTAGAGTGGGCCGCGGGCAGTGAGGGTGGGGAGACGTGGATAGATCCAAGAGAGATGCAGACTTCAAGTGAGGACACAGCCCTGAAGAGGACGAGCTGAATGGGGGTGGGGGGACATCTCAAGCCAGAAGCAAAGGGACTGGATGAGGGAGGGGAGGGGGTAGGGCGAGAGAGGGGCCAGGGATGAGCCTGTGATTGAAGCGATGGTGACAGAAACATGGGAGAGGCTGCCCTCTGGGTGGGGACGGAGGGAGGGAGGGCTGATGTTGGTCTGGTGTCTGCCAAGTACAATACTCGGGCAACTAAGCCAGCAGTTGAGAAGGAAACAGTATGGCGGGTCCTCAGAAACTCAGACATAGAATTAACATGTGATCCCCAAAGTTCCACTTTGGGGATACACTGAAAAGAATGGGAAACACAGCTGTATAACAGATAGAACCTTGTTAAGAGGGTATATCTTAAGAGTTCTCATCACAAGGAGAAAAATTCTTTAATTTTTTCTCTTTTTTTCTTTATATTGTATCTACAGGAGATGATGGATGTTAGCTGAACCTATTGAGATAATCGTTCTACAGTAGTATGTGTAATCAAATCGTCATGCTGTATGCCTCAAACTTATACAGTGATGTAGACAATTATTTCTCAATAAAACTGAAAAAAAAAAACCAAAACAAAACCAAACCAGAACAAACAAACAAAAAAAGAAGGGGAAGCATGAATTCAACGAAAAATCCGTGCACCCCTGCTCAAAGCAGCATTACTTGTGGTAGGCAAAAGGTGGAAGCCACCCAAGTGTCCATGGAGGGGTGAATGGATACACGGAATGCGGTGTGTGCATACAATGGAATATTACTCAGCCTTTTTTTAAAAATTAATTTTATTGGGGTATAATTGCTTTACAATGTTGCATTAGTTTCTACCATACAGCAAAATGAATCAGCTATACATATACCCCTCTTTTTTGGACTTCCTTCCCATTTAGGTCACCACAGTGCTTAAGTAGAGTTCCCTGTGCTCTACAGTAGTTTCTCATTAGTTATCTATTATTCAGCCTTTAAAAGGAAGGAATTCTGACACAGTACAACACGGGCGACCCTCGAGGACATTCTGCCTAGTAAATGAAGCCACTCGCAAAAGATTAATGCTGTAGGATTCCATGTCTCATTGTTTTTTAAAAATATTTATTTATTTAGTTGCATCTATGTTGCAGCAGGCAGGCACCTTAGTTGCGGTATGCATGTGGGATCTAGTTCCCTGACCAGGGATCAAACCTGGGCCCCCTGCATTGGGAGTGTGGAGTCTTACCCGCTGTGCCACCAGGGAAGTCCCTGTAGGATTCCATTTCTATGAGATGTCTAGAGTAGTCAGATACAGAGGCAGCAAATAGAGTGGTGGGTGCCAGGGGCTGGATGGAGCGGGGGAACGGGAGTTAGTGTTCAGCAAGTTTTGGAGGTTCAGTTTTGCAAGATGAAAAGAGCTCTGGTGATGGCTGCACAGCAGTGTGAATGTCCTGAATGCCTCAGAACTGTATACTTTTTTTTTTTTTTTTTTTTTTTTTTGCGGTACACGGACCTCTCACTGTTGTGGCCTCTCCCGTTGCGGAGCACAGGCTCCAGACGCGCAGGCTCAGCGGCCATGGCTCACGGGCCCAGCCGTTGCGCGGCATGTGGGATCTTCCCGGACTAGGACACGAACCCGCGTCCCCTGCATCAGCAGGCGGACTCTCAACCACTGCGCCACCAGGGAAGCCCAGAACTGTACACTTAAAAGTGGTTAAGATGGTAAATTCTGTTTGGTTTGGGTTTTTTTTTTTTTTTGAAGATGGTAAATTGTGTGTTATGTGTATTTTACCACAATTAAAATTAAAGAAGAAAGAAAAGGGGGAGGAAGTCTGGCCATGAGTGGAGGTTGGGGGTTATTTGATTGTGTCCTGTGATGGGGAACAGCAGAGCACAAGGAGAAGAACGCTGAGAATACTCTACGTAGGAATTAAAAACTCGAGGGCATGCAAGGCCAGCAGCTGTCTCTGAGGTGATCCCAGGGGCCCGAGGGTTGGAGAAGAGGCAGTGGGGATTTCCACTGGATAGACCACTCCTGGGTGTGTGACCATGAACCCTCCTCATTTTGTAAAGACAGATTTATGTGATAAAATGGACATACAATAGACTGTGCATAGTGAAAGTGTATAATTTAGTACGTTTTGACATATACGTCTCTCTACATATAGGTATACAAAACCTTCACCAAAGTCAAGACTGAACACATCTGTCACCCTCAAATTATCTTTTTTCCCCTTTGCAGTCTCCCCTTGTGCATCCCCACCCCTCCTGCCTAAGAAACCACCAAAGTATACTTTGTGCCACTATATTTAGTTTGCCTCTTCAGTTTTACCGACATCAAAGCATATAGCATGTACTTTTTTCTTGTCCGGCCTTTTACACTCAATGTAATTATTTTGAGGTAATTACACATTGATGCAGGTATCAATAATTCATTTCTTTGTTAGTAATATTTTATTTTTAAAGCTTTTCATTGAAGTACAGTTGGTATACAATATTATATAGTTACAGGTGTGCGATATATTCACAATTTTTAAAGTTGATACTCCACTTATAGTTATTATAAAATGTTGGCTAGGTTCCCTGTGTTGTACAGTGTATCCTTGTAGCTCATTTTATTTTTTCTTAACCATTTTTAAAAATTGAAGTATAGTTAATTTGCACTGTTGTGTTAGTTTCAGGTATACAGCAAAGTGATTCAGTATATATATGTATATATATTTTTCAGATTCTTTTCCATTATAGGTTGTTACAAGATATTGAATATAGTTCCCTGTGCTATATAGTAGGACCTTGTTGTTTATTTTATATATAGTAGTGTGTATATGCTAATCCCAAACTACTAATTTATCTCTCCCTCTCCCCCGCCATCCCCTTTGGTAACCATAAGTTTGTTTTCTATGTCTATGTCTATTTCTGTTTTATAAATAAGTTCACTTGTATCATTTTTTTAGGTTCCACATGTAAGTGATATCATAAGATATTTGTCTTTCTCTGTCTGACTTACTTCACTTACTATGATAATCTCTAGGTCCTTGTAGCTTATTTATTTATTTTTCTGGCCGAGCCTCAAGACATGCGGGATCTTAGTTCCCCAACCAGGGATCAAACCCATACCCCCTGCAGTGGAAGCGCAGAGTCTTAACCAATGGACCACCAGGGAAGTCCCTCTTGTAGCTCATTTTCTACCTAATAGTTTGTACCTATTAATCCCCTACCCCCATGTTGCCCCTCCTCCTTCCCTCTCCCCACTGAATAATTCATTTCTCTTCATTGCTGTGTGGTATTCCACTGTGTGGCTGCACCACAATTTGTGTATCCATTTACCTGTTGATGGACGTTTGTGTTGCTGCTGGTATGTGGCTACTACAGACAAAGCTACTATGAACATTCATGTACAAGTCTTTGTATGAACATAAGTGTCATTTTCTCTTGACTAAGTATCTGGGAGTGGGACGGCTGGCTTATGTGGTATGTTTATGTCCTTCTTTATGGTTCATGGGACCCTGATTCAGTTTGGGTGGCAACGTTGGATCATTTTTTACGATAGGTATGTCCCAAACAATGCATGCATTTGTTGTTTATCTGAAATTCAAATTGAACTGGTATCCTTTTTATCTTCTCCATCTGGCAGTTCCATCCCTCTCTCACTTCTTAGAGGTCTCTGCTCCAACCCTGGTCATCTCCCCAAGAGTTCTTCACTGACTGCTTTCCCACCCTGCATTCAGATGGCAGCCCCTGCACCCTCCTATAGCATCTTATCCCGCTGGTTTTGTTTCATGCCCTCCTCACAGCCTGGCCCTGTACATCCAACAACCAAATGAATTGGTTTGCTCACTATCTGTCTCCCCAGTGATAGCATCAGCAACCCAAGGTTAGGGCTTTTGACTGCTCGTCCACACTATTTTATCCCCAGTACTCAGAATAGCATCTGGCATGCAGTCCACATGCAAATACCATGCTGAATCCATTTCAACCCATCTTCCTTTTGCTTCACCAAAGCCCACAGACCCTGCCGGTAGTTTTAAACTAAGAACAACCGAAATCTGCCAAAATCATGTGCACACACATGTATCCAGGCAGCTGTGTCCAAGGACATGGTTAACTGCTAAGCCCCCCTGGATCCACGCATTTACCCAGTCAGCACATTCTGTTCCCGGGAAAGCAGCTAGAAGCCTGATGACGTTACGAAACCCTCACCACACCCCATGTGAAACAAGTCCTGTAATCATTTCGGTTTAGAGATGCAGGATTTGAAGCTCAGAGCTGTTAAGGGCAGATCAAAGTTGGATGTGAGGCTGGCCCTGTTTTATGGAGTGGATGGTAACCAGGGCCCCAAATAGGGATCAAGAGGAGAAGTCTATCTGTGGGTGGAGGGATGCAGGCAGTGACCTGAGTGTAAGAAGTCTGAGAGCCTCAGGCGGTGGCATTTGGGAGCTGGGTCTGAGGAGAGAGATCTGGGCTGAAGTTGGAATACACTGCTGGTGACTGGACTGTGGCCTGAGCTGAGTTATCTGTGGAGAAAGGTTAGTGAGGAAGGTGGTTGAAGAACCTTCACATCCTCTGTGCTTGAGTTCTGTTGGGAGCAATGTCAGTTCAGCCCTATATCAATTGCACACATGAGAAAAACCTACCACAATGACTTAAATGAGTCAGGGCTTTATTTTTCTTCCCCAACTCAGGATGGACTGTTATGGCTCAATAACTTCACCAAAGACCCAGTTTCCTATTCTCTTTCTTCCTCACCTTTCATAGTGTAAGGCTGTCTTCCTCAAGGTCACAAGATGGCGGCTGCACTTCCAGGCATCACACCCATGTTCCAGGCAGAAAGTCAGAGGGAAGGCCAAATGCCTCCTCCTCATGAAGCTCTGCCTTTTATTGGAGAAGGAACGCCAAGAGGATTTTTGTCCTTGTCTCATTGGCCAGAACTAGCTCCTCTGTTCATGCATGTGCAAGGGATTTCTGGGGAGGTGGATATTTGTAACTGAACACATTGCCGTGCTGAGCAAAATCAGAGTTTTTAATTTTTTTTTAAAAAGAGCAAAATGGGTGTGGAGTAGGCAACCAGAGTGCCTGGCATAGCCAGTGATTAAGTGGGGAGAGAATTTAGAAAAGAGAGGGGTATGAACAGGGTCACAGAAGCCTGGAGAATATTTAGGAGCAGGGCTGAAGACTTTTTCACCTTAGGAGTCAAGATCTGGAGAAGAGTGGGGAAGGGAATTCATTAAAATACTGCTCTTCTTTATCAAATGCTTATTATGGGTCAGACACTGTACCAAGCCCTTTTCCTAACTGCTCTTCTTAAACCCTCACCACTAGCCACTGATGTCAACAACCTCACCCTCTTTTTACCGATGGCAGAATGAAGTCTTACCAGAGTTAACCAATTCTTGTCCTTGTTACAATTTCTTTTTATAATTTTTTTTTTTTGGCCATGCGGCATGCGGGATCTTAATTCCCCGACCAGGGATGGAACCCATGCCCCCTGCAGTGGAAACATGGAGACAGCCAGGGAATTCCGGTTACAATTTCTTGAAACCTTTTATTTATTTATTTGGTTACGTAGTAAACATACTTGATACAAAGATCCAAAAAGGAGAAAAGACTACCCATTCAAGAGTGAATTTTCCTTCCCATCCCTGTGTCTCACATACCTGGTCCTCTTCCCTACAGACAACCACTGTTAACAATCACAGTCCCTCTTTGTTATTCACAGATTCCATTGTCTGCAAATTCGCCTACTCCCTAAAATGTCTTATGACCCCAAATCAACGCTCACCGAGGTTTCACGGACTTATGCCAAGTGGCGAAAAAATTTAAGTAACTCATGAGGTTCTGCCTTCTTGTTTCAGCTTTTGTGCTGTAAACAGCTGTCTTTTTAGCAGTCTGTTTAGTGCCACCTATGACAGCTGCTGAATTCCCCACACTCTGGCCAACACAGCATGTGATCAAGGTTTTTTTCTTGGTCTAACTGGTGAGTGGGAGATGGTACATGAAGGTTTTACTCTGGGTTTTTCTTACTGTGGCTGAGGCTGACCATCTTTTCACACGTAGAAGAGCCATTCGTGATTCTTTTTCTGTGGACGGTTGGCATTTACATTTACTTGAATGAGCCGTTGTTTGCTATCCATCCCACCATTTGGATTTAGACTCCAGGAGGACAGGGGCCATGCGTGGTGCTGCCTCGCCGTGGCCCCCTGGCATCTAGCACAGAGCTGGGTGGTCCCATGGACAAACCTCACAGCTGGTCAGTTGCAGTGCTGGGAGTGGGACCCAGGTTGCTTGACCCTCAGATGGCCGGCTGCCTTTGGTATCGCGAACCCACTGTCAGACACAAGGTCCTGGGTGGTTTGTATCAAACATTCCATTGGTCTCTCACTGCCTTTGTGTGGGTCATTTCCGCACCTCACCAACGGGTGTCAGCCTCCATGTCACATGCCTCCCGAGCAGAGGGAAAGGATGGATGGATTGGAAAGTTGGTGCAAACTGAGACAGCGCAGTTTGATTTCTAACACGTGGCCCAGTTTCCAGAGGCAAGTTCAGTTCATCAACCTATCATGGGATTTTCCTCCAGGCTGAAAAGCCAGGTTGGATTCCAAGAAATATATACATTGCCACGTAATTAAGCAACGGAACTGCGTTCTAGGAGCCTCAGCGCCCTGTGGTCAGTGTTAGGAAGACATTCACTTCCTGACAGTAAACAGATTTAAATACACCCTCTGTTTTGCAGTTATTTCACTGGACCTGTTTTTAGTCAGTCTCTCTAATTTTCAGGTTCTGACAACTTTGTTTTCTTTTTCTTTCTTTTTTTTTTTTTGAATGATGTAAAACTATTTGCTTTTATTTTTTTCATGTGCCAGGTTTGATTCTTTTAATTTACATACCTTCATTTGTTCCATAAAAGTAAAAAGCAAGCCTTCTTTCTGGTTGTTTGTTTTGTCATCATTCACAATGAGTAAGAATTTACAGAATCAGTATTTGGTTTGGTCCTCTAACTGGGAGAAGGTCATTTTTAAAAAATTTTAACATTATATCAATTTGCTATCATTTTATTATATTATTTTTAATTAAAATAACAGACTTTCTTCTTGAAAAGTGAAAATTACCCATTCCCCATAGCATGTTCCACAGACTAAAGGGCAAATATCCAATTAATGTCATTTTTTTGATAGATAGACATGGGAAATAACATTGATATGCAGGAGATGGGTAAATGTGATAATGTGGTCTTGAAAGTCTGTGAACTTTGGACAATTCCATTTACGTCTCTTCTTGGGACAGCAGAAAGTCCCTTTGGACAAATTCTTATGGGAGGGCATTTATTACAGTATCTGTTGTTGTAGTTTATCCCCACGATTTGACACTTTGGGGCAGAAAATAGCGAGGTGTCAGAAGCCTCTTCTTATTCATACTGTGAACTCTCGAGTGTGTGCTAACAAATTCCCAATGAAGATGGAATACATTAGCTCAGTCTTGGGATACCGTTCAAAGTGGCTTTCTAAAACTCAAAATGTTGATGTTTTTAAAAGTTGCTCTTTTATTGTTTTTATTTTTAACTATAAAAGTATTAGGTAAGCAACAAGGTCCTACTGTATAGCACAGGGAATTGTATTCAATTGCATTCAATATCCTGGGATAAACCACAATGGAGAAAAATACAAAAAAGAATGTATACATATGTATAACTGAATCACTTTGCTGTACAGCCAAAATGAACACAACATTGTAACTTCAAAAAAAAAAAGTTTTAGGTGTTTTTCATATAAAGAAAATGAATTCCCCTTTAATGGGGAACATTCCCCTTTAATGTTCCCCTTTAATGTTCCAAGGTAATGTTAAGAGACTTCCTGTATGTTTTTCTACAACTTTCTTTCTGCCTCTACATCTGCCTCCTGGCCTGGTGTGGTCTTTCTTTCTTTCTTTCTTTTTCTTTCTTCCTTTCTTTCTAACATCTTTATTGGAGTATAATTGCTTTACAATGGTGTTTTAGTTTCTACTTTATAACAAAGTGAATCAGCTATCTATATACATATATCCCCATATCTCTTCCCTCTTGCATCTCCCTCCCTCCCGCCCTCCCTATCCCACCCCTCTAGGTGGTCACAAAGCACCAAGCTGATCTCCCTGTGCTATGCGGCTGCTTCCCACTGGCTATCGGTCTTACATTTGGTACTGTACATATGTACATGCCACTCTCTCACTTTGTCCCAGCTTCCCCTTCCCCTTCCCCGTGTCCTCAAGTCCATTCTCTAGTAGGTCTGTGTTTTTATTCCTGTCCTGCCCCTAGGTTCTTCATGACCATTTTTTTTTTTAGATTCCATATATATGTGTTAACATACGATATTTGTTTTTCTCTTTGTGACTTACTTCACTCTGTATGACAGACTCTAGGTCCATCCACCTCACTACAAATAACTCAATTTCGTTTCTTTTTATGGCCGAGTAATATTCCATTGTATAGGGCTTCCCTGGTGGTGCAGTGATTGACAGTCCGTCTGCCGATGCAGGCGACATGGGTTCGTGTCCCGGTCCGGGAAGATCCCACATGCCGTGGTTCATATGGTAGTTCTATTTTTAGTTTTTTAAGGAACCTCCATACTGTTTTCCATTGTGGCTGTATCAATTTGCATTCCCACCAACAGTGCAAGAGGATTCCCTTTCTAACTATTTACTTAAAACTGCTCCAAAGCCTATTTCTAGCTTTGCACACCCCTTGCAGGTCCCTACATGCTGTTATGAGCCTGTGTCATTTCACAGGGAACCATGGGCAGGTTTCCTTTAACCTTCTTCATTTCTGCTATCAGGCAATTCTTTTTTTCCTATTATTTCCATTTAATTTTTTAAAATTTATTTTACTGAAGACTGAAATGATGCTATTTGCAGCGACATGGACGGACCTATAGAGCATCATACTAAGTGAAGTGAGTCAGACAGTTCTTATTACATGCCTACTATGTTCCAGGCCAGTGCTTCCTAACTTTCCAGATAATTACATCCACTGAGTGTCAATCCTGACCTGCTGAAACCATTCCATCCTCACTCACCCACTTGGAAATGTCTACAGGGTGGACTGGATCGCAACGCACATCAACATCTGAGGTCTATTACAACTCAGTGCCCCAACCAAAACTTTTCATGAAACCCTTCTTTTGGGGAAAGCAGTGCCTCCCCGAATTAACTTACAGAATGCCTGTTTGCTGAAAGCCTGTTTTCCAAGCAATCAAAATTTTAAAACATCCTAATTTGGTGTTTTAACTCAGGGTTTTTCTTAGCAAGCCAATCTGAAACATTTCACTTATTGGAATCAATCTCACTTAACAAATATTTGTGGGCATTTACTATCAGGTGCATTGCTAAGTGTTGAGATTAAAACAGTAAGACAGCAGACGTTCCCGTCCTTATGGAGCTACCAGCCAAGTAGAGGAAACAGGCAAGAAGTGCATGCATAAATATGGAATACATGAGTGGTGTAGGTACTACATTAGGTGGTCATGAAAACATGTAGCGTGAGGTAGTGGGGAAAGGCAGACAATAAATAGTATAAAGTAACAAAACAAATGATGTGGCATAACATAATGATATATGATATAATGTCGTATGTAACGATATAGTGTATAATAATTCAATGCAGGGGATTTCCCTGGCGGTCCAGTGGTTAAGACTCCACACTTCCAATACAGGGGCCAAGGGTTTGATCCCTGGTTGGGGAAGTAAGATCCCACATGCCATGTAGCCAAAAATAAACCGATAAATAAATAATAATAATTCAATGCATAATGTAATATAATGTAATTCGTAATATAGTATAATATGCTACAATGGAATATGTTTTATGTAATGTTAAAATATATACTGATACAATGTATAAGGTAGCAGGATATAGTAATATGATATATGTAATATAATAATGTAATACGATACAATGCAATAACATAGTATATAATAATGTAACAGCGTGATGTAATACGCCAGATATCCAGAGAAGTAAAGCAGGCTGAGGGGTAGAGAGTGAGGTGCAGCACCATTTACGCGCGTGGCCAGGCAGCAACTGAGCTGAGACCTTTCGGGTGTGGTTCAGCCGCGAGAAGAGCAAAGGGAACAGCAGGTACGGAGGCTCTACATGGAGACTTCCAAGAGATGGGAGGGAGTCCAGTGCCGCAGGAGTGGCTTGAATGAGGTGGATGGTCAGGGAGCAGCCCCAGACCCCCTGGGGCCTCGGGGGCACATGGGAGGGGTCTGGATCGTACCCTGAGCAGGCAGAGTTCGGATCCTGGTGTGAGCGCTGTGAGAACCTTCCTATGGTGTAACTCAGGGTGGGGATGCCTTACTTGCCTTTTGAGAAGGCAGCTCTGGCTGCAGTGTGGAGGGTCACTTGCCGAGGAGAGGATGCAAGTGTGCGAGCAGTTGTGAGGCTCCTGCAGTGGCCCAGGGGAGAGGTGGTGGCCCCTTGGGCTGGGATGGCAGCTCCTCCTTGGACGAGGTGAATGCTGGTTGGAACCCAGATGTTTTGAAAGGAAAAGCCAACAAGACGGGCTATCGGTTGCCCTTGGGGGTATGAAGGAAAGAAGACAAGTCAGCGATGACACCTGGGCAGGAGACCCAACAACGGGATGAGTGGGGTTGCTATTTACTAGGGTGGGAAGATCAGGGAGAAGAGCAGGGTGGGTTAGTCAACTTGGCTGCAGTAACGAGATACCCCAGGCTGAGGGGCTCAAACCACAGACATTGATTTCTCGCAGTCGTGGAGGCTGGGAGGCCAAGATCAAGGTGCCAGCAGATGCAGTTCATCCGGGAGCTCTCTTCCTGGCTTGCAGATGGCTGCCTTCTTGCTGTGTCCTCCCGTGGTAGAGAGAGCGAGCGAGCAAGCCCTGGCGCCTCTCTGTCTTCTTGTGAGGACAGTAATCCCATCGGGAGGACCCCAGCCTCACAACCACATCTAACCCTAATTACTTCCCAGGGGCCACACCTCCCAACACTGGCACACAGGGGCTTAGGGCTTCAACTGGCGAATTTGGGAGGGGTGGGGGGCATACAAACATTGAGTCTACAGTGCAGGGCCGGGAGGGGGTCAAGAGTCCCGTTGTGATTATATCCGTGTTGAGGTGTCTATGAGATACCCAAGTGGACATCGTAAGTGATGATGAGGTGGTTGTGAGAGTGTGGACCTCAGTGGAGGGCTGAGATAAGGGGGCAAGTTTGCAAGTGTTCGTTTCCTAGGGCAACAAGTTACCCCACACTTGATGCCTTGAAACAACAGAAATGCATTTTCGCAGAGTTCCGAGGCCAGAAGCCCCAGATCAAGGTGTCGGCAGGGGCATTGGGTCCTTCTGGAGGCTCCACCTGGTGCCTCTCTCTTAGCTTCTGGTGTTTGCCCCCACATTGTTCCATCCGTGGGCTTGTAGCTACACCACTCCAGTCCCTGCCTCGGTCACTGCAAGGCACTCATCTCTGTGTCCTGGGTCTGTGTGTCCCCTTTTCTTACAAGAACGCCCGTTATTGGAGTTAGGGGTCCACCCTACTCCAGGACGACCTCATCTGAACTAATCACATCTGCAGAGACCCTGTTTCCAAATAAGGTCACGTTCTGAGGTTCAAGCTGGACATGAGTTTGGAGGTGGGGGGAGGACCCTACTCAACTCAGTACGGTGAGTAATGGGCACAGGCTTAGTACTGGAAATGATTGGCCTGTGGAGACCACCCAGTGAGTGGGGGTAGGTAGAGAAGAGAAGCGCGTAGAGGATGAACCCCACACACCCCTACAGGTTGAGGGGATGAACAGGAGGAGGGCGGGTGAAGAAGACAAGGAGCAGAGAGGTGCTCCTTTTCTTGGGGGGAAGCTGGAGAAGGCAGGGTAGGGAACCCAGGGGAGGGGGGAGGGGGACGGTTCCACATCATCACGCGTGGTCATGACATTGGACGGGATAAAGACGGATAACCAACACTGGTTTCGGGCAACTGGAGGGTCCTGGTGAATTTGACAAGAGTGGGTCATGTAGGCTGGAGGAAAGAGCCTCGTACCAGTGGGTTCAGGAGAGAATGTGTGGGCAGGAGTGGAAAGATGCTTTGGGGTCAGGGACATGGGGCAGAAGCCAGAGAGGGATTCAGGGTCTAGAGAGCACTTGTTTTTTAAGACGGGAGCTATCACATCATGTCTGCATGCTAGTGGAAATGACCTAGTGCAGAGGAGGACAGGGCACGGTCCATACAGAAGAGAAAAGATGTGGAAGCAACAACCCCAAGCAAAGGCTACATGCAATGCTAAGTCGGTGATCTGCAGAATTAGGCATTCACTGTCAACTAATTTCTATTAAATATTTATGAACATGACATCGAACTGTGCCACACGGCACGAGTCAACCTCAAGGGTAATTTTTTTTTCCTTTGCTGTTTCGGTTTCACTTCGGTCGAAACTAATTTCGGTTATGCCCTAGTTTTTGTTTCACTTGGGCAGGTTTATCTCAGCGTCGTAGCCTGATCTGCACATCCAGCTCAGTCACCCATCAGATGCGGGCGTGATTCTCAATTAAGCCACAGAACCCCTCTCAAATGTTTAAAACATGTCATAATTTATGTGATCGTGCTGGGTAAAACATCTGTACATTAAGAGAATTTCAAACGGCAAAGCCAGTCACAAAAATAAGTTGGATGATAGAAACCTGTTCTCTCCTTTATAACACCCTTGACATCCCAGACCTAAGGAATACTCTTGGTTGAATCACAGAGATTCTTATTTTAAAATATAAAAATCCTCAGAACACACGAAACTTTCATTTGGCCACGGTGAAACAGCTGTAGCCAATGTAAATCTGAACTCAAACTCCACTACCCTAAAAACGAAACTAAAACCTCAAATCATTCAAAGATCACAACCATCCCCAGAAGCTCTCTTCCAAGTGGGATTGCTGTACTGTCAGAAAGAGTTCAAAGAAACACACTTTTTGTTGTAGTTAAGTAGATAAAGCTGATAAATTTGGCCATTTTAGGGAATTAGCCACGCGCAAAAATGGTCATTTGGAGAACTGATTTTCAGTCAGTCTGAAACTGAGATCTGGTAGAGTAAAAATAGCATGTCCCATAGCTGGGCTTTAGTTTTATAATTGTCTTTAAAACGTCCAGATGCGTCTTCTCATACATTCTTCTCTATGTGTGATGTAGTTCACTGTAAGATAAGGAAAGAAATTCCCATGGCTCATAAGGAACGGAAACGGGATTTGAATTCAAGTTGTTTGGGAAGGAGCTGGTGGGCGTTGAAACAGGAGATTTAGAATTTTTAAAAAAAAGTCTCCTTACCAGATGCTATCTCTGCCATGGAATCCTGCCCCAGGGTACAGACAAGTTTTCATTCCAACAATACACACAGTGCAGTGAAGTCAGGCAAAGGAATGAAGTTCTTGAACACACAGCCCTGTACTTCCCCCCTTGCCCTGCAGCAAACAGACTTAATACATCATCCGTTTGCGGACACTAGCCATGCAACTTTTTTTTTCTTTCAGCTTTTTTCTTTGTAATTTTTGTAAACCTTTTCTTTTCTTCCTTTCTTTTTTTAAAACAGAGACTTGTATTTGTTTTTGTTTACTCATGGGCTACCTACAGTCGTTCTCAAATTAATTGATAGACCCTTGTGTGTTGCACAAAAGGAAAAGCATCACGTTTTGTTTCTTCTGGTTCTGGTTACAAAGGTTAAGAACTTTCTAAATGGAATTTGATTTTATACTTTAATAGGGAGGTGTTTCATCTTACAGGATGGACACCTGAAAAAAAGACAGCTACTACACAAGAGTTGGTAAAATTTGCTTATTGATTCTTAAAATCTGATAAGTAGAAAACCATCTGATAACTCCAGTTGTGTTCCTCTGTTTAGGGCTTCTGATAGCGTGTGTGTGTGTGTGTGTGTGTGTGTGTGTGTGTGTGTGTGTATGTATATATATGTATATATATATATATATATCCCCTTGATTTTTTGGCTTTTATAAACCGTTCAAATACTTGGGGACCTATTTTTTTGTATCTAGAAACAGGAAGAACTTTCAAGACTCCCCATGTCTGTGCCATGGGGCCCCCTGTGAATTGTACTAGCAAATTCCAAATGAAGGTATGGAGAAAACACCGGAAGAAAGTAGCTCAGCCTTTTTTATTCAAAGACAATTAATTGGCTGTATGTGTAAATATATTTATTCTAGACTTTTGTGCTTCCGCTTTTAATTTCGGAATAAACGCAAGCTTGTTGTAACAGAACAACAAAATAGAGGTGTCTGAAAACCATGCTGCATCCCTGCCCCCTCCACCACCATCCCCTGATGTAACAGTATGCAAAATGTTTTGCATTTCCTTTTTCTTCCTGTAGAATCACACACCAGCCTCATTTTATGATCAGTTTCATTCCAGTTCTTTGCCGACACCTAATCTACTGTCCACCCAGCATAGTTTTCCATGTTAAATTCTTCCTTCCAGGTTTTAATCTGTATCTTCACGTGGTTACAGTAACTGCTGACGTTTACAGAGTGATTAAAATGAAGCAGGCGCTGTGCTGAGCGCTAACAGGCATTCTTTTATTTATTCTTCCAAAAAAAAATTGCTGGAAGTAGATTTCCTCTCGTTTCACAGACGAAGAAGCTGAGATTCTGAGGCATGAAATGACTTAACCCAGTCACACAGCTAAAATACAGCAGAGTTGGGATTCAAACCCTGATTTGCCTGTACGGACACAAAATGGAGTGTTTTGGCTGTGCTGTTTCAACTTTTGTTTTTCTTAATAATACCTCATAAGTATGTTTCCATTTTTTAAATACTCTGTTAATTTCTTTATTAAAACAAGTATTGATTGGGAATTCCCTGGCAGCCCAGTGGTTAGGACTCTGAGCTTTCACTGCCGAGGGCCTGGGTTCAATCCCTGGTCGGAGAACTAAGATCCCACAAGCTGCGTGGTGAGGCCAAAAAAAAAGTATTGACTACAGGACTACTCTCTGCTAGGTATGAGATCTAATCAACACAATGCCTACGTGGCTATTGAGGGGACCCGAATACGTCACCCCAAAACCATGCCTCTTTGGCATATGGATTATTCTGAGTTTAAAGCCATTGAGAAACAGCAGAAGCAGGAAAAGCTCCTCAATCAGGGCATGAGTTTTTCTGTCTCCCTCTGCATAGCTCATATTAAGATGTCTCCCTCTTGATAGCTCTTGTCAACGGAGGAAGCTTCAACCTAAATCTACATAACATAATAAGGACCTACTGTCTAGCTCAGGGAACTCTACTCAGTACTCTGTAATGGTCTATATGGGAAAAGAATCTAAAAAAGAGTGAATATATGTATAACTGATCCACTTTGCTGTACACTTGAAACTAACACAATATAGTAAATCAACTATACTCCAATAAAAATTAATTTAAAAAAAATCTACGTAACAACCTTGCTAAACAACCCTTGTGTGCGATACTTTCCCTGGTCACCTTGGCCATAACTTCTTCCGCCCCATCCCCCACCCCCGACAGAAGCCCCAAACCTCTTTTCCTTTGTTGGTGTTTAAACCCAGGTTCTAACCCTCCTCTGGGTTACCCATCCATTCCCGGTGCTTCTAGTGCTTCTATGTGTACATGCAAGATGCACGGCTCTTAAACGTCTGTTTGTTTTCCTCTTGTTAACCTGCCTTTGGCCAGTCTCATTTACAAAGCCCCAGCTGTAGGTGGGAACCTAAGGCGGGTGGCAGAAGGATTTTTCCCTCCCCTACACTATAGAGCGTAGGCCCCTCTGATTTTGGACACTCAGTATTCTCAGTGCTCTGGGGATGCACCATCCAACATGGCAACTACGTGCCCCGTGTGGTTCTTGGGCACTTGACCTGTGGATTATCAGACTTGAAATAGGCTCCACCATAAGTACAAAATGCACATTAGATCCAAAGACGTAACATGACAAAAATAATGGAAGGTACCTCAGTAATGTCTTTTATAGTGATGACATATTGAAATTATACTCCTTTGGAGACGTTGGGTGAAATAAAATGTATTCTTTAAATTAACCTGGCCTGTTTACCTTTATATACATACATATTTTCTCGGCTGCACCACGTGGTATGCGGGATCTTAGTTCCCTGAACAGGGATGGAACCCGTGCCCCCTGCAGTGGAAGTGCAGAGTCTTAACCACTGGACCACAAGGGAATTCCCTACTTTTACTTTTTTAAAAAATGTAACTACTAGAAAATTTAAAATTTAGATGTGGGGTTGGCATTATATTTCTTTTGGAAAGCCCTGCTCTGACTTCTGTTACATTTTCTCCTCAGAAAAAAAAATCCTGTGGAGTTTTTTTGTATGGGGGGGAGGTTTTTGCTATGGGGGGATATCGCTATAGAATTGGGATTTTCTCTAAAAAGTTAGAGGAAATAGCCCACCAACTTGTAACACTCACCACAGTGTGTGAAGACTCCAAGTTCACAGCCTTCTTGCCTACGTAAGGTTTCCTACTGTTTTATGGGTTTGAAGTACTTCCAGGGGGAGATAGAGTTGATGTTCGTGGGAGAACAATTCAGTGGTTTTTAGTAGATTCACAGAGCTGTGCAGCCATCACCAGAATCCGTTTTTTAAAAATTGTTTTAACTTTTATTTTTGGCCTCTCCGCGTGGCTTGTGGAATCTTAGCTCCCAGACCAGGGACTGAACCCGGGCCCTCAGCAGTGAAAGTGCCAAGTCCTAACCACTGGACCACCAGGAAACTCCCATCAGAATGCATTTTAGAACACTGTCATTGCTAAAAAGAGAAACTCCATACCTTTAGCTGTCACCGCTTATCCTTCTATACCCTCCCGCCCTCGGCAGCCACTAATCCACTTTCTGTCTCTGTAGGTTGGCCAGTTCTGGACCTTACATACAAATGGTTTCATATAATATGGCATCCTTTGGGACTGGCTTCTTTTCGGACTTAATGTGATGCTTTTGAGGTTCATCCACGTTGTAACGTGTGTCAGAACGTCATTACTTTATATGGCTGAATAATATCCCATTGTGTGGATAGACCACATTTTGTTCATGCATTCACCCGTTGATGGACATATGGGTTGTTTCCACCTTTTGGTTATCGTGGATAATGCTGCCGCGAGTGTGCATGGACCAATTTTTTGTTTGAACACCTGTTTTCAATTATTTTGGGTGTTTACTTTTTAGTGAGAGAGAGAAATGAGGAACACACACACGCACACACACACACACCTTGTCTGTGAAAACTAGGACCCGAAAATTAATTGGGCTAGGTTCTGAGAGGTAATACCCGTGCGTGCCCCAGTTTATTTGCTAACTGAGTACCTACTTTGTACTGGCTGTGGATACAACAGTGAACAGGATACAACAGTGAACAAGACAGAGAAGGGCCCCAGCCCCACGAAGCAGACCTTTCAAAGGTCAAGGATACGGTGTAGTCGTGAGGAATGGGATTTAAGACAGTGATGAGAACGGTGAAGGAAATGACACAGTGGCTGAGGTGGGGGGGGGGGCATGGGTGTGGGGTCAGGGATGGTTTCTCTGGGCTGTGACTGACCTCTGGGGTGAGGCTTGAGTGCTGAGAAGGAGGCAGGGGTGTGTGCGTGTGTGTCTGTTTCTGTGTCACTGTGTGTGTGTGTTTCTGTGTGTGTTTGTGTGTGTGTGTGTCTGTGTGCATCTCTGTTGTGTCTGCATGTCCGTGTCTGTGTGTGTGTCTCTATGTGTGCTTGTGTGTCACTGTCTGTGTGTGTTTGTGTGTCTGTGTGCATCTCTGTTGTGTCTGCCTGTCCATGTCTATGTTTGTGTGTCTGTGTCTGTGTGTGTTTGTGTGTCTCTGTGTGTGTTTGCATGTCTGTGTCTGTCTCTGTGTGTGTTTGTGTGTCCCTGTGTGTGTTTGTGTGTGTATGTGTGTCTGTGTGCGTCTCTGTTGTGTCTGCATGTCCGTGTCTGTGTGTGTTTGTGTGTGTGTCTGTGTGTGTTTGCACGTCCGTGTCTGTGTCTCTGTGTGTGTTTGCATGTCCGTGTCTGTGTGTGTTTGTGTGTGTGTCTCTGTGTGTGTTTGCATGTCCGTGTCTATGTGTGTCTCTGTGTGTGTCCCTGTCTGTGTGTGTTTGAGTGTGTGTGTGTGCGTCTCTGTTGTGTCTGCATGTCCGTGTCTGGGTGTGTTTGTGTGTGTGTGTGTCTGTGTGTGTTTGTGTGCCCGTGTCTGTGCGTGCTCTGGGGCAGAGCACTTTGCAGGTGTGTCACGCAGGGCCCTGTAGGCCTCGGGAAAGAGGATTTTCTCAGCCCTAAAGCAATGGGGACCTCCTGGTCCAGCTTCCCTTCAGAAGCCTGCTGCTCCCATGAGTGGGGTACAGGGGAGGGCAGAAGCAGGGCTGCCGTCGCCTTCAGGAGAAGAGAGGCTGGCGTCTGGGCGGATGAGGGGTCACAGATCCCGGTGAGCTGAGGACAGGGGAGCGGCAGGCCCGGAGCCCTCCTGTCTTCGGGTGTGAAGCTGTGGCCCTCCACAGCTTAGCGGGGCTCCCTGAGGCTACGTCCTCGCCCCAGCTGCCACTCCTCCCTCTCTGGGGTGGCGGGGAGGGGGGCAGGGGCACTGAGCGGGCTAAGCTGGGAAGGAGAGAGGAGGCTTCTGAAAACAA
>NW_020172996.1:1301057-1327891 GCF_003031525.2 Neophocaena asiaeorientalis asiaeorientalis | reverse complement strand
CCATTCCCTCCTGCTTGCTATCCCACCGCCCAGCACCCCCTGTTGCTAAATCCAGCTTCAAGTTCCCTGCCCTCACCCTACTCAGCTTCTGTGTTGGAAAAACCTCACCACCCGCCGTGGTTAGAGAACTCTTTACATCTTTCTTCTGTGACCCCTTCCTCATCATCCTCCCAGCTCCTTGTGTAACCTAAAGTGGCGTCAGGCCGCTCACTGCTCAAAAGCCAATAAAGAGGCCAGGTTGGTGGAAAGGAAATTTGCTTTATTCTGGCTGCCGGTTTGTTTCCATTTTCTTTGAGGCAAATTCTTGGAATGGCAGCTTATGTCATGGCCACAGTCTGGTCATCATATAATTAACTTCTTCTACCTGGTGGGGTTTCAGTATCTATAAGACAACTCACAGGATATGGCTCAGAATATTATCTATAGCCCTTGAGGAGGAGCTAAAGGTCCTTGACTTTGCTTAATGACTAGACTATTATTATTTGGTCTCCGTCTGTTTTCCTTTGTTTCTGCGTTTTCTCACTTCTCTGATTAAACTTATTCTTTGGCTTAAGTTTTTTCACACGCAAAAGGCAGGCTGAGGACATGGGGGGATGGGAAGGACCATAGGGTCCTGCTCCGCTTCACTTGGACCTCCTTGCTCATGGACCTGGGCTGGTTCCTTCTGCTTGACCTGACCTCTCTGAAGGGCTGTGTCCTGGACCCTCCACATCCTCTCCTCATGGGATTTCATTTGGCCCTGCGGCTCTGTGTGCCACCCATATGCCCCGTCTTCCCATTTTGACATCCTACATGCTCCCCCATCTCACCTATCCACCCACCAACTTGACATCCTGATTTCTGTCAAGGGCGTGAAACTGCAGTGGCCCGCCTCCAAGGTGGTCCCCGAATAGCCTTGCCCTCTGCATTCCTGTGCTCATGTGGTCTCCTCCTCCCTGATCTTTGGGACCGTGGGATCCTGTGAAAGCAACAGTGCATGACTTCTGGGGCTGGGACGTAAAGTGCTCAGCCGCATCTACTTTGGCTTCCTGGAGCACTTGCTCTGAAGGAAGCCAGCCGCCATCTCATGAGGACACGCACGCAGATCAAGGAAGAAGCCCAGGTGGACAGGAGTGGAGCTTTCCCTCCCGGAGTGAGCGCCACCTTGCCAGGGGGCAAGCCACCTTGGAAGCAGATCCCCCAGCCCGTCAAGCTGTCTGATAACCGCAGTCTCACGAGGCACCTTTGACCGACCCACAGAAACTTTACTGTTCCAAACCACCAAGTTTTGGGGAATTCATTTTGCTGCCATGCGTAGCTAATACATAGACCTACCACTTATAAAGTGGAACTCTTGCATCCTCACCACCCCCCAACCAAAATTGCAAATCCACCCCACATCCACATCAAAGTGCATCTGATTTATCTGCCATAAACCCAGTTTCTCCAGTCAGGAACCTATGATTAATTCTTTTTTTTAAATTAATTTTTATTGGGGTATAGTTGCTTTACAATGTTGTGTTAGTTTCTACTATACAGCAAAGTGAATCAGCTATACATATACGTATATCCCCTCTTTTTTGGATTTCCTTCCCATTTAGGGTACTGAGTCCTTGTTGGTTATCCATTTTAAGTATATCAGTGTGTACATTTCAGTCCCAAACTCCCTAACTATCCCCTCCCCCTACCTTTCCCCTGTGGTAATCATAAGTTGGTTCTCTTAAGTCCACGAGTCTCTCTTTTGTAAATAAGTTCATTTGTGTCATTTCTTTTTAGATTCCCTGTATAAGCAATATATGATATTTGTCTTTCTCTGTCTGACTTACTTCACTCAGTATGACAATCTCTAGGTCCATCCATGTTGCTGCAAATGGCATTATTTCATTCCTTTTATTACTGAGTAATATTCCATTGTATATATGTACCACGTCTTCTTTATCCATTCTTCTGTCGATGGACATTTAGGTTGCTTCCATGTCTTGGCTATTGTAAACAGCACTGCAGTGAACAATGGAGTGCATGTATCCTTTTGGACCGTGTTTTTCTGCGGGTATATGCCCAGGAGTGGGATTGCTGGATCATATGGTAACTCTGTTTTTAGTTTTTTGAGAAACCTCCATACTATTCTCCACAGTGGCTGTACCAGTTTACATTCCCACCAACAGTGCAAGAGGGTTCCCTTTTCTCCACACCCTCTCCAGCATTTGTTGTTTGTGGGTTTTTTCATCATGGCCATTCAGACTGGTGTGAGGTTTTGATTTGCATTGCTCTAATAACTAGCGACGTTGAGCATCTTTTCATGTGGACCACACATCTGGATGGGGAGAATGTTACCATCACACTGCAGTGGATCCTGTAGGCTGGGAGATATTGTGGTGTTATTTTTTGTAAAACAACGTATTGTTTTACATTTTTGTAAAACCCAGACTGCCGTGACCCTCATGTCCTCTGGCTCTCTCCCCTCCTCACGAAAGTACAGCTACACGGGTCCTCTCTTTCATTTCCTTAAGTGCCCAGTACTCTTTGCCCCCCTGCTCCTTCTGCCTGGAGCACTCGGAATGCCTACCAGCCCCTCATCCTCCTCCAAGTTTCATCCCATCAGAGCAGCTTTGCCTGACCGCCAAGGTCGGGCCTCTAACTTCCTGAGATGAGCTTTCTCACATACTGATTTGGTTCTGGCATAATACTCACCACAACTTGAAACCATTTTACCTATTATTTACCCTTATTATCTCAAACACACAGAAGAAATACAGAAAATGACATAACGAATGTAACACCCAGATTTATCAAAACTTTACATTTCCCCATATTTGTTTCTGAACACTTTTAAAAGAGAAATTGGACCCAGGGACTTCCACGGCTGTCCAGTGGTTAGCATTCCGCGAGTCCACTGCAGGGGGCGCAGGTTCGATCCCTGGCTGGGGAACTAAGATCCCGCATGCTGAGCGGCCAAAAAACAAATTAAGTAAGCAAGTAAATAAATAAATAAAAGCTCTTACTATTAAAAAAAAAGTGAGGTCTTGCTAATTCACTAATTAAACAAAATTTCAAAAAAAAAGAAATTTGACACAGATGTAGTTGAGGGTCCTTGTGCTCCCCTGGAAATCTACCCACCTCCCTCCACCAGCCATATTTGGAAACTGCCATTCCTGTGCATGCTTTTAGATCCTTCCTACGTAAATAAGTATTGTTGCTAAAAATGATAAATGGTAATTTACCATGTCCCACACTTGTGTGTATGGCCTTGTTCTGCAGCTAGGTCCTAATGCTCTTCCTTTTTATTTATTTATTTTTTATTGGGGTGTAGTTGCTTTACAATGTTGTGTTAGTTTCTACTGTACCCCAAAGTGAATCAGCTATACGAATACATATATCCCCTCTTTTTTTTGATTTCCTTCTCATTTAGGTCACCACAGAGCACACAGTAGAATTCCCTGTGCTCTACAGTAGGTTCTCATTAGTTATCTATTTTATACATGGTATCAGTAGTGTGTATATGTCAATCCCAATCTCCCAATTTCTTCCCTTTTATTTTATTTTTTAAATACATTTATTTATTTATTTATTTTGGGCTGTGTTGGGTCTTCGTTGCTGTGCGCAGGCTTTCCCTAGTTGCGGCAAGTGGAGGCTACTCTTCGTTACGGTGCGGGGGCTTCTCTTGTTGTGGAGCACGGGCTATAGTCACACAGGCTTCAGTAGTTGCAGCACGCGGGCTCAGTAGTTGTGGCTCATGGGCTCTAGAGCGCAGGCTCAGTAGTTGTGGCTCACGGGCTTCGTTGCTCCGCGGTATGTGGGATCTTCCCAGACAGGCCTCGAACCCGTGTCCCCTGCATTGGCAGGCGGTTTCTTAACCACTGTGACACCGGGGAAGCCCCCTTTTATCTTAAGATGACGTTATGTTGTGTAGCTCTTATCCCTTCACTGAAGGTGAATCACAACATGACAGTGTATGGATTTACCCTCTTTTATATGCCCAGTTTCCTCGTGATGACATTTAGATTGGGTCTAGGTTTCAGTATTGCAAATGAGGCTGCACGTCCCCAGGCCGCACCTGTCACACAGGTGACACTCAAATAAGATTTATCAAATTCGGGTACATTGCAATGAACACTCTTCTCCGTGTCACCTTGCCTAAATGGGGGGAGTTTCTCTAGGGAATGGTCTCAGCGCGGAATTGCTGATGGGGGTTGGGAATGCACTCTTTTTGTTGTCGTTGTCCTTAATTTTTAATTCAAGTACAGTTGATTTACAATGTTGCGTTAGTTTCAGTTGTACCGCAAAGTGATTTAGCTATTTACATGTATATATATATATATATATATTCTTTTTTAGATTCTTTTCCCAAATAGGTTATATACAAAATATTGAGTATAGTTCCACGTGCTATATAGAGTCATAAGTTTGTTTTCTAGGTCTGTGAGTCTATTTCTCTTTTGTAAGTAAGTTCATTTGTATCATTTTTTTAGATTCCATGTGTAAGTGATATCATATATTTGTCTCTGTCTGACCTACTTCACTTAGTATGATAATCTCTAGATCCATCCATGTTGCTGCAAATGACGTTATTTCATTCTTTTTTACGGCTGAATAGTATTCTATTGTGTATACATGTACCACATCTTCTTTATCCATTCTTCTGTTGATGGGCACTTAGTTCACTTCCATGTCCTGGCTATTGTGAATAGTACTGCTGTGAACACTGGGGTGCGTGTAGGAATGCACTCTTTCACCTTTCTAGATATTGTCAAAGTGCATTGTCAAGTGGTAGTTTCTTTGTGCCTGTTTCTCCCACTGAAATGGAAGTTTCTGGAACACAGTAAACTTGTCTTTCTTCCTCCCCCCCCCACTGTATTCATCTGTTTCACAGAGTTCTTGGTGCACAGAGCTGCTCAATAATACTTGTAATCCTGTGCTGTCCAATATGGGAGCCACCAGCCACACGTGGCCAGTGAGCCCTGGAAATGTGGCCAGTGCCACGTGTTGAAATGATCATACCTTGAATAGGTTGGTTTAAATGAAATAAACCATTAAATTTATTTTTACCTGTTTCTTTTTACATTTTTAAATGTGACGACTAGAAAAATTTTAATTATGTATGTAGCTTGCACTACATTTCTATTGGACAGCTCTAGATTCTAGATTATGTATAAGTGAATGAATAAAAGAAAGAATGGATGGATGAATGGATGATTTTGACTCGAAATTGGGATTAGGTTCTGTATTGGTGGTTCTCAAGCAAGGGAGACTTTGCTTCTCTAGAGGACACTTGGCAATGTCTGGAGACATTTTTCTTGTCACAACTGGGGAGGTGGGTGCCACTTGCATATGCTGGGTGAGACCAGGGATGCTGCTAAACATCCTGTAATGCACAGGACAGCCCTCCCCCACAAAGAATCATCTGGCAGTCAACGTCAATAGCATGAACGTTGAGAAACTGCTCTGGGTAAAGGCTTATATCCTGATTTTTCTCCCATTAAATATATCACGATACTAAATGTTCTTCAAAAACGAATTTTATTTTTAAAGGAAGGCACTTACTTTTTCAGACAGTAAAACACTACCTCATATTCACACTTAGTGTTCTTGTGTGTGGTTATATATACTTCTCGCCCCCAATTTTCTTGACCTCATGTTGCATCGGTGCCCTACAGACACGTCATACTGTAAATATTCTTGTAGTCCAGAAGTGGGCTTGCTTGTATGTATTTAGTTCTGTCTGTCCTTAACTCTGATACTTATTGCTCTATGTTCTCCAGAAAGGCTTGTGCTAACCACACACACACCCTCCAGTAGCCTAAGGCTTTTTCTGTTTCTCCACATCTCAGCAACCCTGGATGTTGCTGCTTTTTTCATCTTTCTGAGTCTGATGGGAGTAAACAACATCTCATTTTGGTTTAGATGTCCAGTTTTGGGTCCCAAGTAAGGAGGTGTTTTTCAACATTTGACTTTTCTTCTCTCCTTCCTTCTCCATCTCCTCCTCCTATTTCTTCTCCTTCTTCTCCTTCCTTCTCCTTCTCCATCTCTTTCTTCTTCTCTTTCTCTCCCTCCATATCCTTTGCCTACATTTCTTCTATTTTGAGGTTCTTTCTCCCCCATTTTTGACCTCTTCACACTCTGAGTTCCTTGTGCCTGTATAGACATGCTTTGAATATATATTTTGTGACATTTTTGCTCAGCTGTTCATTAAGTCTTATTCATGATGGAGTTTCCCCATTTCTAATTTTTCAGTTTGGGGAGACAGACTTATTAATAGTTTCTTTTATATTCGCTGGCTTCTTTGTTAAGTTTAATGGGACGTTCCCCCATCCCACAATTATAAGAATACATATTCACCTACATTATCTCATGGTGAGGTGAGCAAAGGAGCTCTTTACCTGCTGTAAACACTTCCTTCCATCCTCAGCTTAGACATACATGCCATGTCCTTCAAGAACCAGTTTCTAAAAGCAAGATCTGGGAGCTTCCCTGGTGGTGCAGTGGTTAGGAATCTGCCTACCAGTGCAGGGGACACGGGTTCGAGCACTGGTCTGGGAAGGTTCCACATGCCACAGAGCAACGAAGTCTGTGACCCGCAACTACTGAGCCCGCGTGCCGCAATTACTGAAGCCCTCACCCCTAGAGCCCATGCTCCACAACAAGAAAAGCCACCGCAATGAGAAGACTGTGCACCGCAATGAAGAATAGCCCCTGCTCACCGCAACTAGAGAAAGCCCGTGCGCAACAAGGAAGACCCAATGCAGCCATAAATAAATAAATAAAAGCAAGATCTGGACCAAAAACTGAACACAAAAAGGGGTTCCGTTGGAGGTGATGATTTCTCAGAAAAAGCAAATCATCTCTGAACACTAGCCGTTAGGATGTCAGCTTGGTCCCAGTGCCAAATAAAATGCCAGGGCAGCCACCCACCATGGAATTTCCCCTGATTAATGACCTACAAATGCCAGGCTCAAGTCCAAGCTCCATATACATCGACATCCAACTCAGGACAGGAACCGTTTTGACAGGAACCGTTTTCCCAGAAACCGCACAAATGCCCAGTATTCTGGAGACATCCATTTCTAAACCATAAAAATACTTAACATTAGCCATCTGTTTATAGATTATATCCCTGGGTCATGTTCATAACTGGGTTTTCTCTGGCTTTCTGGGGTGAAAAATCCTGTGTCCTTGTTTTGAGATGAGTTGAATGTTTCTTCCAAATGCCCGTGATGACCCGTGGTCCACTGTTTTCCTATGGATGATGGTTTTAAATGTTGGCACATAACGGCAATCTACTTCCAGGTGTGTTTGTTGAGCTAAGGTACATAAACATTGGGATAATAACTCTAACAGTGTGCACATTTTCGCTCCTATTCCTCTGTACCTAACTTTATAAATCCCTAAATACATGCATTCAAAGGAGTTGTTTGCTTTCTTTCCAAGGGCCATCTTGTGTAACAGCGAACATCATTGTGCAAACACCCCTGCAAGGCAGGTCCCTGAGCCCCCCAACCTCCAATCTTGCCCCCCTTAAGCTCCTTCTGTGTGGAAATTCCAGAGTTCCCTCTATTTGTAGCTCCTCATAAAGAGCTGGGTGTGCATCTGAAGAGCAATGGCATCTGTTGAGGTGTTCTTATGTGGGGACATGATCCGATTTTCCTTTCACACATCTACTCTTTTTTTTTGACATTTGATTCTCCAGTTTATTATTATAATTTATGATATAATTTAGTCTCATTGAAGAACCTCTGTAATTTTTTTCTATTATTTTAAAAATTCTTTTCCCATTTAGTTTATTACAGAATATTGAGCAGAGTTCCCTGTGCTATACAGTAGGCCCTTGTTGGTTATCTATTTTAAATATAGCACTCTATACATGTCAGTCCCAAACTCCAACTTCTCCAAAGAAGACGTGCAGACGGCCAAGAGGCATATGAAAAGATGTTCCACATCGCTAATTATTAGAGAAATGCAAATCAAAACTACAATGAGATGTCACCTCACACCAGTCAGAATGGCCCGCGTACCCAAAAAAAAAAAAAAAAAAAAAAAAAAACTAAAATGAGAACTACCATATGATCCAGCAATCTGACTCCTGGGCATATATCCTGAGAAAAACATAATCCAAAAGGATACATGCACCCCAATGTTCATTGCTGCACTATTTACAATAGCCAGGACATGGATGCAAGCTAAGTGTCCATTGATGTATCTACTCTGATGCTTGTGAGGAAAATAAACTGAAGACCAGGGATGGTGGATGCAGGAAACCAATGAAGAGATGGCTGGGGACGCAAGAGAGAGAGGACGGAGGTGTGGCTGAGATGGGACCATCGGGAAGATGGAAAGATGTGTCCGTGGTGAGGTTCTACTGGAACACGGCCACACCCATCTATCACTATCGTCCACGGCTGCTTTCAGGCCCCAGTGGCAGAGGTGAGTGGTAGTTGAGTCAGAGACCATATGGCCCCAAAGCCTGAAATATTTACTATGTGACACTTTGCAGGAAAAGTTGCCCCAGCCCACGAGTCGAGTCTAATGATTCAGAACTCTGCGTGGACCCAGCTTAGAGGAAAATTCCACAGAGCCCCTTCCCACATAGCTGGTACCCCCAAATTCCTCTAAAGAGAGAATCTGGGGTCCCTATAGCTTGGAGACTGTTCTGAGGAGGGTGGAGTTTATCCAAAGAGCAACAGGAATCAGCTGAAAAGTCTAGCGGGTAGTGGTTTGGCCAGATTTTCTTTGAGAAGGAAGAACAGTTAGGGTTGTTTCTGCAGTCGCTTAATGGAGAGATAAATAGGGTGGGCTGGTGAAAACCGTATTTCTGATTTAGAGTCAGCAAGATTTGGGGAGCATTTGGCTTCAGGGCTGTGAAGAGGTGAAGTTAGCATTGATGTTCCTGTTTTTTTCGAGGACACATGAGGGACAGTTCTCAGGCATGGTGAGTGAAATAAAATAGATTACTAGGACTTCCCTGGTGGCGCAGTGGTTAAGAATCCACCTGCCAATGCAGGGTACATGGGTTTGAGCCCTGGTCCGGGAAGATCCCACATGCCGTGGAGCAACTAAGCCCACGCGCCACAACTACTGAGCCTGCGCTCTAGAGCCTGCTAGCCACAACTACTGAAGCCCGAGTGCCTGGAGCACATACTCTGCAACAAGAGAAGCCACCTCAATGAGAAGTCCACGCACTGTAACAAAGAGTAGCCCCCGCTCGCTGCAACTAGAGAAAGCCCGTGTGCAACAATGAAGACCCAACGCAGCCAAAAGTAAAATATAAATAAATAAATAAATTTATATTAAAAAATATATTACTAGCATATATTTTAACTTCCTTTTTTTTTTCTCAAAAACATGGGTACTAGAAAATTTTAACTTATATACACAGCTTGAATTATATTTCTATTAGACAGCACTGGTCTAAGGAAAATCGTGACCTGACTTTCTGATCTGCTAGGTTTTTTGTAAATAATGCGCCCAAGTGTGAAATGTGTGGAGTTTGAAGTTGTGTTTTATAATTTTTTGGAGGTGGAATTCACATACCATAAAATTAAGTATTTTAAAGAGAACCATTCAGTGGTATCTGGTGATTTCACAATGTTGTACAACCACCACCTCTATCTACAACCAAGGTATTTACCCCAAAAGGAAACCCTGAACCCACTAAGCAGTCATTCCCCATCCCCCCCACTTTCTCCCAGCCCCTGGCATTTGAGTGTATGAGGAGCTTAGCAGGAGGTTTGGGATGGAAAGAAATTGGAGGCATCAGAAAGCAGATGTGAGTGTGGCAGGGAGAGTGCAGAGAGTGAATATCCCTGGGCTTAATGTGGACAGAATTCCAGAGACCGGCGAACTCCATGTTAAGGTCTTTCATTAATAATGGGATAATAACAGGGAAAATATTACCAACCCCGATAGGTGTCCATCAGTAGTACGGACCAATGGTTCTCAAGCTTGAGTGAGCATCAGATGCATTGGTGGGTCCATGAAAGTCCGAGGAGGGGCCCCCAAAATTGGATTTCTAACAAGTTCCTAGATGCTGCTGCTGCTGGTGGCCCAGGGGGCTATGCTCCATTGTATAGACAGATGACAGTTGGTCCATATTTCACTCATCCTCCCCATTTATCCCTCCATCCTCCCCATCCATCGCCCACCTTTGCCCCAGGAGAAATAAATTCTCCAAATCATGCTTTTCTCACGTGGCTAGGATTTTTTAGTCGACAAGAAACTGCTCTGAGGGAATTCCCTGGCGGTCCAGTGGTTAGGACTCAGCACTTCCACTGCAGGGGGCGAGGGTTTGATCCCAGGTCGGGGAACTAAGATTCTGCAAGCCGCATGGCTCACCCAAAAAAACAAAAAACAAAACAAAACAAAAAACCAAAAAAAGCAAAAAAAAAAAAGAAACTGCTCTGAAAAGAAAAAAGAAATGATCATTATGCTATGTGATAGAGGTGTTAGTTAACAGGACAGTGGTGATCCTATTGTAATCTATAAATGTATCAAATCGAAATGTTGCATGTCTTAAACCTACACAGTGTTACATTTCAATTCTATCTCAATGGAAATTAAAAAAAAATTTTAAGTCAAAAAACCAAAAAAGCTGCTCTGGAATCCAGAAACTTGGTCTGGAATGAAATCGGTTCTGCAGAGGGAGTCTGGGAGGATCCACAGCTTGGGGGATGGTGAGCATCAGGCCTCCGGAACTCTTCCCCATACCCCACCAGGCAATTTCATCAGCCGGATCTCTGCTTTGTTCTCTCTGCGTACCTGCAGTTACAGCGGCTGGCTTATCGGTTGCCATGGAAACTGCCGGCTGGGTTGGGAGGGGAGAGAGCGGTGGAACAGGCAGAGAGCTTCCGAGGCTGGAATTTTCCAGGCTCTAGAGGTAAACATGTACGGGTTTAAGAAAAACGCTGGCATATAGTTGTCACGTCTATATGCTTCTCGAGAGAGGGAACAACAAATCTAATTACGCTAGTAGAAAAAAACTCTCCACGGAAGGTTAGAAATCCCCGGAGTGGACATCAGATTGCAGCAGACTTTCGCTCCTTAAAGCTGCCCTTGTTAATTGAATTATGGCTGGTAGAACTCTAAACAATAACCAAGAGCTGTAAACACTCAAAGAAAGAAGATCGATGGATGATCTTCTGAATGATGATCGTACTGAGTGAAGTAAGCCAGATGGAGAAAGACAAATATATGAGATTGCTTATATGTAGACTCAATAAAATGATACAAATGAACTTATTTACAAAACAGAAATAGACCCACAGACAGAGAAAACAAACTGATGGTTACCAAAGGGGAAAGGGGGTGAGAGGGGTAAATTAGAAGGTCGGGATTAACATATACACCCTAATATATAAAACAGATGATCAACAAGGTCCTACTGTGTAGCACAGGGAACTATACTCAATATTTTGTAATAACCTATAAGGGAAAAGAATCAAAAAAGAATATATATATATACAAATATATACACACATATATATGTATAACTGAATCACTTTGCTGTACACCTGAAACTAACACAACATTGTAAATCAACTCTACTTCAACTTAAAAAAGAAAAAGAAGAAAAGGTGGGGGGTGGGAACAAAGAAGATTGTTTCAAACAAGTGCAATGGGGAAAGTGTCATTGGGAAAGGTGATTGACAGCTGCCATTGGTGGCATCATGGCATCGTCTTGGGACTTCTTATCCTTGTGCAGTAATCATGTTCCTGAGGTGTATTCATGTGGAAACTTGGAGCTTTGGTTCATTCATTCAAATGGCTGTATAGTATGTGAATACACTTTATTTTGTTTTATATATCCATTCTTTTCTTGGCACAGGTCTTTGTCAGATAAACAACTGTTGCAATGTTCATTCTGGGATTTTTCTCATTGCTCACATGTGGAGAGTTTCTCCAGGATGTTTGTCCGGGAAGAGAATTAGTGACTAATGGGAAATTCATCGTTTCAACCTATCTATACAGTACCAAATTGCTGTCCTGTTGGGTAGTTTGTTTTCTGTTTCTCCCATTAAAAGGAAGCCTCACGAGTGCAGAGACTTTTTCTGTCTTTGGTCTCCATTGTGTTCCTGGGATCTTTCAGAATACCAGGTATATAGTAAATACGCAATACAGTTTCTAGACAAATGGTGAATATGTAAATAATGAATGTGTGAATTATTTTTTGCCCAAAATTGGGATATGTGAGTTTTAATTTTTTTTCATATAACATGCTCTCATGATATTAAGTATTCTTGAAAAAATTGTTTTTAAAGAGCTTACTCCAGACATCCTTGGGGATATGTTATACGTACTTGTTTTTAATTTTTTGCATTCAGAGTCAATGCCGTCATAACCCCCATGTGGCTGGGTGCTTTTGTGGGGATTTAGATGAGCAGGGACAGATTCCCACAAGTGGAATTATTGGATCAAAGGATATGTGCGTTTTAAACTTGTATAATTCTTGCCAAATGTCTGCTGGGAAGGACGAACTAACCTGCTGTCTCCCAAGGCCAGTCTGTGAAGATGTCCATTCCTTCATTCTCTTGTCATCCTTGGGTGGTATCAGTCCTGTCATCTTTATCTGCCTGATAAGGAAGAAAATGATGTCTCATTTTGGTTTCAACGTCTGGATTTGGGGACATAAGAGAGGGGTTATCAAAAATTCGACCCGGAGTAGATCCAGGCTTAGTGGGGTCTGAAGTTTGACAGTTTCGGGAGTGGGGAGGCTCTTTGAGGAAGAGAATACAAAAATGACAAATACGAAAACTTGATACACAAGTGAAAATGTACTCAGGATGAGTATAGAAACAACAAAACCACTCAACATGCAACGAAATGGCTCAAATACCATAACGTTATCACAAAGTCAAAAGGGACATAAAATGTCTCATTAATGAACTGCCTGACACACCTCTGGAAGGCTTTTCTCCTGGGTGTTTTGTTTGTTTTGGCTACATACTCGTCCATTACCTCTTCTGACGGAAATAATTTTGCTCTAGAGTGGTTAAACAAAAGAGACAACAGCTGCATGATCCCACTTATATGAGGTCCGTAGAGCCGTCAAATTCAGAGACAGGAAGAAGAATGGTGGTTACTAGGGGGTGGAAGTAAGGGGGAATGGGGAGTTGGTGTCTAACGGGTACAGAGTTTTTGTTTTGCAAGATGAGAAAGTTCTGGAGGTTGGCTGCACAACAATGAATGTACCTTAACACTGCACAACTGCACCCTAAAAAGTGGCTCAAATGCTTAACCTTATGTGATGTGTATTCTACCACAATTTTAAAATTTTTTACGTGGGATGAACCCCCAGAAGAAAATACGTAACAGTTGCAACACATGGAGACAGTCAGCAACCTCGGACCCTGTAAAGGCAGCGCTTTCTCTGCGGAGATTAAAGGGAATGAGTGACATAGGATACATTCCTGCAGATTTGCTGATTTATCAGTGTTTGTAAAGGGAGTTGCTGCTTTCTGCTTTTAAATTTCCGAACAGCTGCAACTGTCACATACCAACCAAGAATGCTGTTCGCGGTGGATCACAGCCGCTCGGAACTTGTTTGACTTTGTTGAATAATGTCTCATAGAGATGGCTTGCAGCAGGCAGAAACGCTCCCCCAAAGTGTCTCATAGGTCTCCCCGTGATAACAAACCCAAGTCATCAACATCTGAACAGTCCCCACTACATTCGGCGCAGAATCGTAAAAGTATAGTCGTTATTTGGCATCTGGCCTGGAGCATTTGATTTGCCGCTTTGTTTTGTAAACATTTCCCCCATTATTTAAATTAATTCTTTATATAGAGTTCTGTTTAAATAAGGCACATTTGTTTTCTCACTTTGATTTCCAGCCCCCCAAGTGCACAAGATGAGTATAATAATAACTCCCATGAAATTCATTTAAAGAGTTATTTGAAAAGTAAATAATCCTTCTTGTCTGGTCTAGTGCATTTGTGTTTGAATAATGTATCATCTGAGTAAACACAGCCTTCTGTGCTCTAAGTAGAGTCTTTGTCACGTTGCTGGGCTTGCGATATATTTACCTCCTTTGAAAACCCGTTTGATGCAAGTAATGCTGTTCTGGTTGAAAACCATTTACAAACAAAACGATATGCAAACTTTAGTGTTCAGAAAAGCTAGCCTGGATCTCATAATAGACTATGTATTGTCACTGCATATTCAGTGGATTCTTTGTAACTATTACTGAGATCATGCTTTGGGGAGAAAACACCCAAAACCAGTTTTTCAACCATGTTGAACGGAATATGGCCCATTACAACAGGTCATAATGAAAGCTCATGGTCCTTATTAAAATCAACAAATTTTATTGAAATGAAAATCCTGCTGACCTCTTTGCCCATTTTTTGGTGACCCACAAATTATGGTTTTTATTTGCTATTATTTCCATTTTTCCTTCTGCTTTTAATTTCCTGTTTGGAAGAGTCCTGGGTTCTGGTAATGAGGAAAAAAATGCCTTCTGCAGTTGTTTTCATTACTTCTATCTTTTTGGCTGTCATAACTCTGTTTCTTATCACTATGATTTTTGTCTAACAGCTTTTTTAGTTATCTTCATATTTTGAAGCCCCTGCCAGACTTCTTTCTTTCAGACTGAAACTTGGCTTCCATGAACATATTTCATTTTCTGGTTTATATACAAATTTGATCTGAAATTAAATCATACCCAAGAGCAGTTCAAATGCTTTTTTAAATTGCCATTATGTTGTATTGGGTGGTGCTGAAAACCTGCAATCAGATTACTGTTTCACTAGAGTAATTGATGGATGGACTGATGGATGAATGTGTACAGGAATTGGGTCATTGAAGCATTTCCTTCCTCAGTTCACTTCTCTGCATCAGAGAGAATTTTATGTGACATTTTGGCTGGAACCACCAGGTTTCCTCAGGACCAGAAGCGTCAGACACACATCTATACATCTTCACAAATAGTCTTACTTGCTGTCTGTCCATCAGGTTTGACCCAAGGAAAACAGGGATTCTGCTAAAATCTATATCACAATTTCCCAGAATGTTATCACCATAAACACTGCCCTAAGGAGTTAATTGCTGACAGGGAATGATTTGTATCTTGGCTAGGGGTTAGTGACAACTGAATCCTCCACTTACAGATTTACATTTCTCATGTTTAGAAGAATTTTCCACAGACCAGCTTCTGCTTTGTACATTTCAAACCTTATTTCTTCCCCACAGTTCTCAGATTTCTGGCGCCCTGCACCACAAGACACGTTTGTAGCATGAGAAGCATCTTCACAAACTGATGTAGGGTTAGCAATTCTCCTGGAGCTATTCTTACACCAGGATGGTAACTAATCACTCTATAGTTATTTATCTATAACTATATATTATTAAATATGGTATATATAAACATGCAGTTATATAGATATAACCTTATCTATAGCCTTATATGTATGTGTATGTATAACCTTATAACAACAAATAACACAGAAATAGGGTTGCTGGATAAAATTTGAATTTCACATAAGCAATGAATCCTTTTCTAGTATAAGTGTATACTATACTATATGTCTCAACTATTGCATGAGACATACTTGTAGTAAAAGTTATCCGTTGTTCATCTGAAATCCAAATTTAACTGCATATCCTGTATTTTTATTTGCTAAATCTTGCAGCCCTGCACATACATATATTCCACTAAATCTGCCCCCACTCAACTTGCCTTTAGTCTCAAAAATGCCCAGGACCACCTCAATTCCATCAAGTCTGAGGGTTCTTTTCAGGAAGGAGACATCAAACTAGAAACAAATGGTGATTTCAACCAATTACAGTTAAAATATCTCACTTCTGCCGCCTTTACAGAAACACCTTGCTAGGCTTTTGGAAGGGGCAAAAGAGGAAGCTTGAAGCTTAACCTTCATTGGAAATCTATATACTGTGAACAGACATTTCAAGTGACTCCACCTTTTGCCTGTTTTGGTGTTTGTAGTGGGTCATATGGTGTCCTCCACAAAAGTCATGTCCACCTAGAACCTTGGAACGTGACCTCATTTGGAAATAGGGTCTTTGCAGATGTCGTTAACTAAGTGTCTCGAGATGAAATAATCCTGGATTTATGATCGGCCCTGGATCCAGAGACTGGGGTACTTAGGAGAGAAAAGAGAAGGAGGTTTGGAGACACAGAGACCCAGAGGAGAAGATGGCATGAAGACAGGGCCAGAGATTGGAAAGACACATGTGTAGGACAAGGAACGCTAGGAGGATTCTCCCCTGGAACCCCTGGATTGAGTGTGGTCGTGCTGGTCCCTTGATTTCGGACTTGTGGCCTCCAGAGCTGTGAGAGATCAACTTCTGTTATTTTAAGCAACACAGTCGGTGGTCATTTGTTACGGCAGCCTTGCATAACTAAGACAGAGTACCTGTTTCTTATTGATCTGTCACTGAAATGTATATAACTAGCAATTAGTGCTAGGGATTCGATTGTCAGACGTGCTGGGAAAAGTTTTACCTAGTGAGCCATTTAAACACTTCTCATGGTGACTGTGTAGGTTTCCCAGAGCTGCCCTAACAAAGCACCACAGACCAGGTGTCTTAAACTCCAGAAACGTTTTATCTCCCGGTTCTGGAGGCTGCAAGTCCGAGATCAAGGTGTCGGCAGGGCTGGTTCCTTCTGATGCCCTGAGGGAAGATTCCTTCCAGGGCTCTGCCCTTGGCTTATCGATGGCTGTCATCTTGCTGTGTCTTTTCACGGCCTTATTTCTGTACCTGTCTATCTGCAGATCTCTCTGTTTTTTTTCCCTTGGCGGGGCAGGAATTTTGCTGTACCTGTCTGTCTCCAAATCTCTTCTTATCTGGACTCCAGTCATATTGGATTAGGGTCCAGCCTATGACCTTATTTTAACTCGATTACCTCTGCAAAGACCCCCCCTCTCCAAATAGGGTCACATTCTGAGGTCCTGGAGATGAGGATAGATGATGCTAGTTATCACTGGAACTTGTGGGAGGTTTGTGATCTCTAACGGGGTGTGCCGAGACCCCACAGAAGCCAGTTTTGTTTCCTTTTGCAAAGACCCTGTCTGATGATGCAGTTTTTTCATACACATATGCTGTGACTGAGACATCACTGGGGGACTGTCTGCTGAACACTTCCCCCAGGCCACCCCATCCCCCAGCCAGGCTATGTTGTTTTAGTTGCTTTGCTCTGTTCATCCCTCAAGAGCTTTCTCACTGCAAGGGCTGGCTCCAGCTGTTGCCATGGAAACTGTAGCTGGGTGTGGGCAGAGGAGCAGGGCTGTGGAAATGGAGATAGAGCCGCAGAGTCTGGGATTTTCTGGGCTCTAAAGGTGAACACATGTGCCTTCAAAGACGTCTCCTCACACTCTAGACCTGGGGTGTCCAACATGGTAGCCGCTAGCCATCCGTGCGGCTAACCAGACACTCGAAATGTGTCTGGTCCCAAATATCGTATGATATCGCTTACCTGTGGAATCTAAAAAAATGATACAAATGAAATTATTTACAAAACAAAAATAGAGTCACAGAAGTAAAAAACAAACTTATGGTTACCAGGGGGGAAAGGAGGAGGAGGATAAATTGGGAGATTGGGATTGACATGTACACACTACTATATATAAAATGGATAACCAATAAGGACCTACTGTATAGCACAGGGAAGTCTACTCAATACTCTGTAATGACCTATATGGGTAAAGAATCTAAAAAAGAGTGGATATATGTATAACAGATCCACTTTGCTGTACAACAGAAACTAATACAACATTGTAAATCAACTATACTCAAATAAAATTCTTTTTTTTTTAAAAAAGAAATGTGTCTGGGTCAAATTGAGATGTACTGTCATTGCAAAACACTCAATGGATTTCAAGAAATTAGTGCAAAAATATTTTTTTTAATACCTTGTTCAATACTTTTTTTTTTTTCGGTACGCGGGCCTCTCACTGCTGTGGCCTCTCCCGTCGCGGAGCACAGGCTCTGGACGCGCAGGCTCAGCGGCCATGGCTCACGGGCCCAGCCGCTCGGCGACATGTGGGGTCTTCCCGAACAGGGGCACGAACCCGTGTCCCCTGCATTGGCAGGCGGACTCTCAACGACTGCGCCACCAGGGAAGCCCTGTTCAATACTTTTTATTGATCAATTTCACCTATTTTATCATTTTTTATTTTTGGTGAAAGCAGTCACTAGAAAATGTAGTTACATATGGCTTGAATTGGGGGCTGTTATGTTTCTATTGGACAGAGCTCTTTTGGAGTATATATAAGTGAGTGAGTGAATGAATAAAATATCTTTGGTCAAAACTGGAATTATCATATACTGTTTTCCATCTTGCTTTCTTTCTCAAACAATTTATTTCTTAAATAGGTAATTATATATCTTAGTGGAAGAGTTTATAAATATAATTTTCAGTAGTGAATTAAAGTGGGAATTAATTATAATTTTCCAACCCTGGCATTAAAATACCATTTATATTTTTAAAAAGGACCCACCTGCTCCTGACTGTAAAACTCTCTATTGTTGCGGCAGTTGACACCCTTGTGGGTTCATCCTATGCACCGGCTTCTAATGTCGTAACAGCCCCCGCATAGACAGGCAGACCTTCCCGATTTTCATGTTGACCAGATTCCCAGAAACAGGATTGCTGAGTCAAAGGGCATCCCCAAACACCTGATGCTTTGAGACCTGTTGCTGAAATGCTCCCACAAAGGCTGTGCCCACCAGCACCTATTCCCACCAGCCTGATCTAAAGGGGTCTATTTACCCTCCACTCTTGCCAGGTCTGGGTGTCATTGCTTCGTTCATCTTTGTCAGAGCAATGACATTTCATTTTGGTTTTGACTTCTAGTTTTCTTTTTCTTTTTTTTCACTTTTTTATTTCTTCCCATTTTATTGAGATATAATTGACATATAGCACTGTATAAGTTTAAGGTGTACAGGACAATGATTAAAGTAGCACACCTCATGAAATGATGGCCACAGTAAGTTTAGTGAGCATCCATCATCCAATATAGATACAAAATTAAAGCAGCCGAGAAAACACATTTTCCCTTGTGATGAGAAACACAACACACAGCAGTGTTAATTGTATTTATTATGTTGCCCATTACATCCCTAGTACTTATTTATCTTATAACTGGAAGTCTGTACCTTTCGACAACCTGTGTCCAATTCCCCCTCCACCCACCCTTCACCTCTGGTAACCACAAATCTGATCTCTTTTTCTCTTGAGCTTGTTTGTGTGCTTTTGAAGCATAACTGACCTACAACACCACCACGTTAGTTCCTGTTACACAAAATAGTGATTCGATAACTCTATATATTTCAAAATGATCACCACGCCAAGTCTAGTTACCATTTGTCACCATACAAAGATATTACGTAACTAATTGTGGTAGGATAACCATAATATAACATTTACCCTCTTAACCATTTTTAAGTGTACGGTTTGGTGGCTTGAAGTACATTCACATTGCTCTGCTGCCATCACCACCATCCATCTCCAGAACTCTCTTCATCTTGCTAAATGGAAACTCTGTGCTTATTAAACAATAACTCCCCATCTCCCCTCCCCCAGCCCCTGGCAACCACCATTCTACTTTCTGTCTCTATGTGAATTCAACTACTCTAGATACCTCATATAAATGGAATGCTACAGTATTTGTCTTTTTTTAGGACTGGCTTATTTCACTGAGCATAATGTCTCCAGGGGTCCTGTACAATGTGGTATGTGTCAGAATTTCCTTCCTTTTTAAGGCTAAATAATATTTCATGTATATAGTACATTTTGTTTATCCCTTCATCCGTTGATAGACACTTGGGTTACTTTCCCCTTTTTGGCTGTTGTAAATATTGACTCCCAGTTTTGCATTACAAGGAAATTGGAACACCTTTTCACGTTTCTCTCGAAATGTTTGCATTTTCTCGTTCAAGAGCTGCCCGTTCAGGGCCCTTTCCTGCTTCCCTATTTTGATGTTCAACTTTTCCATCTTGACCCATTAGCACCCTTTGGGTATTAGCAGTAGAATCCCTTCAATTGTGTGTGATGCAGCGATTTCACCCTGTTGGTTATGTTGATGAAAAATTAATAGTCAATCTAAGGAAATGAAAAATTTTATTCGAGCCAACCTGATGATTATAACCCAGGAGACAGCCTCTCAGGAAGCTCTGAGAACTGTTCCAAAGAGGTAGCAGGGGGAGGCCAGTGCTTATGGGATTTTGGAAAACAGGTATGTTGCAACCAAGCACACATCTCGGGAGAAGGTTGCAGCTAGTCACGAAGAACAGATATTTCAGCTAACAATTTTAGTGCTTTTCTAAGTATTCTGAGAAGATGCAAGAATTTGGGTTCGTAAACTCTCCTGAAAACATCTGACTGAGGGCCTGTGCTGTCAGTTTCCTTGGAGCACGAAGTGCCTTACGCTGATCTTCACCCTGGATCCCTTTCAGGGTGCGCTGTAGGTCAGCGACTGCCGTGGCTCATGACTTGATGTTTGTAGAACTCAGTGGCGGGCAGCGTTCTTTATGTTACAGTCACTTCCCTTTCGGTCTTAATTTCAATAAAGGTTTAGAAGGCATTTTGTGACCGGTTTGTCCCCAGGGTGGTAGGAATGCGCATTCCCAGGTCTAGACAGGATTTCAATGATAGGCCACTCGATGTGCTGTTACTGGACTAGGCCCTGTTAACAGTAGACAAAAGCCTCTGGACCACCTGTCTTGTCTGGTCCAGGTTCCCTCTTGTTGCTTCTTCCCATATCTAGAGTTACTATATATTACAATCCTCGATCTTACAGAACTATATATTTGGTCCATCGTTTCACGTTACCTGATCATCATTAATTTTATCAGAGGCTCAGTCACACATTTGGTAATGCAAGAAAGAATAATTTTGTAAAAGAGGCAGAATACAAGTAATATAGCTAGTGACACTAATAAGGTCACGAGTAAGTATTTGAGCTAAGATCTTCTGTTAGATGTGGCTCAGTATCTGCCCAGGTCATCTGACCAGTCTGTTCTGTACCAATTGCTATCTTTAAGGGAAATGATATATTGGCCTTGTACATAACGTTCACCAGTGTCTGCACGTACAAGGCAAGTGGTGGCTCATCTTGACCCCTTACAGGGCTGAGAAAGGAATGTTATCTTCTAAGGAGTCACATGGCTGGCTCCAGAAGGAGAAAAATTGATCCTCATGGTTGAGCAGGTATTTCTGCCCTTGGGGACGTCAGGTTAACACATAATGAAGATGCACAATGCACCTTAGTGGGAAGGGAGGAGGCCAAAGGTCAGAGAAAAAGTTTTATGTTTACATCTTTCTTGCCTTGCCTTACTTAAAATGTGAGTTTTTATTTCATCAGTCATTAAACCTTATTTGTGATAGGGGTTTACGTGTTCTTGCATTTTTGGTGTTCATGGAATCAGGTTAAATACTTTCTTTTTGTGTTTGTTGAAGTTTGGATTTTCTTGAATAAGTTGTCTCCCACCCGACGATCACAAAAACTATCCTCCTGTTTGCTTGTTTGTTTTGTTTTCGCCCGACTAAGGATTGAACCCATGACCCCTACAGTGGAAGCTCGGAGTCCTAACCACTGGACCGCCAGGGAAGTCCCTTTCCTGTGCTGTGCTGTGTTGGGCTCAGAAAAGAACCCTCTCCCTGTTCAGAAACTGCCCCCCCAACACCCAGAAACTCTAGCCCTTATTAAGGATCCTGGATCTCAATGTTACAGGAGGGATTTGGGCCAGATCTGAATTCAGTTGGGAGACACATGTCTAATTGGTAACTTATAGTTACCAATAAACTCTGGAAAAGAAGGAGTTTGGATGTTGCTTCCTGGCCCAATCCTCATTATATTTTAGTTCAAAGACTCACCGTGGTTCATTAGCTCAGCGCTCGGCTAGAAACCAAAAAATACATACATTGCGTCCTTAGCAGGAAGTGGTTGGATTTCTTGGAAACAACTCAACGCTGACCTCTGTTCTAAAGACATGGGTTTCCAAATCATGAAAATATTTAACACTAGCCATCTCCTTTGCAGACCATATCCTTTCATGTTCTTCTTTCTTCACTTTCCCTTAGTTTTCTGGGGCGAAATCCCAGCCTCCTCATTTTCTGATGGACTGGGGGCCTTGTTGGGTCCTGGCCCCAACACAACTGGTGCTTGTGGGCACACACTGCAGATTTTTATACATAATAGCCATCTGGTTCCAGATATGCTTGGTTAAACCAAATTACACAATGCGTGGCAGTCATGGCTGGGTCAAAGAGAAGAATTTCACTTCTGTTCCTTTGTATACACACACATAAATGTATGCACATATATTCAAAGAAACCGCTTGCATTTTCCTAAAAGCATTCCCCCGTCCCTTCTCCAGCTCTGCTTCGGTAGAATTTCTGGAGGAGTGCCAACTGCTTGCATACCGTGGTAGGGAGCTGAGTGTTTGCTTACGGAGCAAAGGGATTCCACCAAAGTGATTTAAGCAGAGATACAGCAATACTTTCCTTTGGGACATGTTATGTCTTGGGGTGGGAAAGGGAGAGGAAACATTTATATTTATGCGTGTGTGTGTGTGTGTCCAATAACTGGTCAAAGAGAATGAATATATTTAGGGCTCTGGACTTCAGTGACCAAATTTTCTTCCATAAACAAGACAGCCCAGTGAAAAACATTGGTTATATTTTGCCGCATTTTCCAGTCTTTTTTCTATGCACGTCTCCACATGAAGTTTTACGTGAAATTGACGTGGTTCTTTATTTTCAGTCTAACATCTCTCCTGTTCAGTGCATGAGCATTTTCTCATGCCATGGAATCTACTTTAAAGTAGGACTTTAGGGGAATTCCCTGGCGGCCCAGTGATTAGGACTTGGCACCTTCACCGCTGGCGCCAGGGTTCAGTCCCTGGTCGGGCAACTGAGATCCAGCTAGCTGCGCAGCACAGCCATGAACAAACAAAGAAACAAAAACAACAAAGAAAATATGACTTTATTTTGAGAGAGAAAAAGAGCTTGATTTTTTGTTTCTTCCCTCTTCTCCCTTGGAAATTTCATTACCTTATTTTATTGTGGTTAGAACACTTGAGATTAGCCCTCTTAACACTTTTTTTTTTTTTTTTTTGCGTTACGTGGGCCTCCCACTGTGTGGCCCCTCCCGTTGCGGACCACAGGCTCCGGACGCGCAGGCTCAGCGGCCACGGCGCACGGGCCCAGACGCTCCGCGGCACGCGGGATCCCCCCAGACCGGGGCACGAACCCACGTCCCCTGCATCGGCAGGCGGACTCCTAACACATTTTTAAGTGCACATACAGTGTTGTTGACTGCAGGTACAGTGTTGCACAGTAGACACCTAGAGTTTATTCATCTTGCTTGACTGAAACGGACAGCTTCTGGTTAGAAAAATGCTGCCTGGTCATTGGATTTACCGTCCTGGTGAATTTTACAGACCCACCTGCCACTTGTGTCTTTTAAAAACAAGGCTGCTCAAATCTCCATTATATAGACACTGCCAGTACATTTGGGGGGGTTTTTGTTGAGGATAAATTCCCAGACATGGAATTGAAGAGTGGATCAAAGAAATGAAATTTCGTGCAAACTCGCAGTCCATCCCTGGACTGGGAGTTTGGGATTGGTAGATGCAAATTATTACATTTAAAATGGACAAACAGCAAGGTACTACTGTATAGCACTGGGAACTATATCCAATCTCCTGGGAAAACCATAATGGAAAAAAATGTTGTGGTTTTTTTTGTTTTTTTTGTTTTTTGCGGTACGCAGGCCTCTCACTGTTGTGGCCTCTCCCGTTCCGGAGCACAGGCTCCGGACGCGCAGGCCCAGCGGCCAAGGCTCACGGGCCCAGCCGCTCCGCGGCATGTGGGATCCTCCCGGACCGGGGCACGAACCCGCGCCCCCTGCATCGGCAGGTGGACCCCCAACCACTGCGCCACCAGGGAAGCCCCAGAAAAAAATGTTTTTTAAAAAAAGAATAACTGAGTCACTTTGCTGTACAGCAGAGATTGGCATAACATGGTAAATCAACTATACTTCAATTTAAAAATAAATAAAATACAAAAAAATAAAGCTTTTTATTTTAAAAAAATTGAATCATACAGGAGCGAGAAGAGTGCAGTGAACACCTACCTATCTGCTCAACGCTTTGCTTCAACACCTGTGAATCTGTAGTCGTATATGTTTTAGCCATATATACGTGTCTATTTCAAAGTTCATCATTTTGTCTAAACATTGCAGCATCTCACTCCTAAATACTTCAGAGAATAAGAGCAGCCCCCTGTATGACCCCCAATACCATTTTCCCACCTAAGAAATTAAGTCATGCCCTATATGAATGAATGAAATGAACACATGTAATATTCTGCTCCAACATTTAGAAGAGGACATGCCTGAATGCTGGCTTTTTACTTAAAGTTTTTAGTTTGAGATGATTATAGATTCACAAGCAGTTTTTTAAAAAATTTTATTTTCTATTGGAGCATAGTTGATTAACAATGTTGTGCTAGTTTCAGGGGTACAGCAAAGTGATTCAGTTATACATACACAGGTATCTATTCTTGTTTGAATTCTTTTCACATTTAGGTTAATACAGAGTATTTAGTAGAGTTCCCTGTGCTGTCCAGTAGGTCCTTGTTGGTTATCTATTTTAAATACAGCAGTTATATTCACAAGCAGTTTTAAAAGCCCATGTACACTTTACCCAGATTCTCCCAATGGTGACATCTTGCCAAACCATAGTACAACATCACAACCAGAATACTGACCAGATAAAATCCAGCCGTCTAATTCATATTTTCCCACTTCTTGTGTGTGTGTGTGTGTATTTACGTGTATGCGATTTATATTATACACGCAGTCTCCTACATCTGCCGCCCCAAGTAAGATGTGGGTCAAAGTTAATTTCTCTGCCTGTGGATGTCCGACTGCTTCTGCACCATTTGTTGAAAAAGCTTCACTTCCTGTACTGGATCATTCTTGCGCCTTTGTCAAAAATCAGTTGGGGGCTTCCCTGGTGGCGCAGTGGTTGAGAGTCCGCCTGCCGATGCAGGGGACACGGGTTCGTGCCCAGGTCTGGGAAGATCTCACATGCCACGGAGCGGTTGGGCCCGTGAGCCATGGCTGCTAAGCCTGCGCGTCCGGAGCCTGTGCTCCACGACGGGAGAGGCCGCAACAGTGAGAGGCCCGCGTACCACACACACACACACACAAAAATCAGTTGGGATCCAGACAATGGAATATTATTCAGCACTAAAAAGAAATGAGCTATCCAGCCGTGCAAAGACATGGAGAAACCTTAAAAAATGCATATTCCTAATGAGAGAAGCCAATCGGACAGGATTACGTGCTGTAGGATTCCCACTACTTGATATTCTGGAAAAGGCCAAACTATGGGGACCATAAACAGATCGGTGGTTGCCAGGGGTTGGGGAGAGGGAGGGATGAACAGGTGAAACTGTTGTGCATGACACTATAATGATGGATACAAATTGTTATGAATTTGTCCAAACACATATAAAGTACAACACCAAGAATGAACCACAATGTAACCCATGGACTTCAGGTGATAATGATGGTGTCCCTGTAAGTTCATTGATTGCAACAAATGTAACCCTCTGGTGGGGGATGTGAGCACTGGAGGGGGCTTTTGGGTACGTGGGGACAGGAGGTGTGGGAAATCTTTATATCTTCTGCTCAATTTTTCTGTGAACCTAAAACTGCTATAAAAATAAAATCTATAAAAAAATCAGTTGCGCATGTTTGTGTGTGGCATGGTTTTTTAACCCAGTTTTCCCCTTATGCCTATTTCCTAAAGGGTATAAGCTTGAGTGTCTGTCTCAGGGCTGATTCACAGTTACTACTCAATGACCTATTTTCTTTTAGATTCTTTCTGTCATCAGTTACTCTAAAGTTGTGGTTCTCAAAGTGTGTTCCTTAGGCCAGCTGCATGGGTATCACCTGGGAACTCGTTAGAAATGCATGTTCTATTGGCCTTACCCCAACCTACTGATTCAGAAATTCTGGGGTGGGACCCACCACTCTGAGCATGAACAAGCCCCTCTAGGGGGTTCTGATGCCCTCAGGTTTGAGAACTGCTGGTCTAGACTATAGCCTTTCTCTACTGGGTTCGTCATGCGAGCCATAGAATTCTGCAAATGGTATTTCAATCACTATTTCTCAATTCTCCCAAGGATGTTACTTGCCTAAAAGCATTCTAGGTGCAGAAAGAAAAGCCCATTGGTTACATCCAATGGATAGAAAATCAGAGGAGAAGAAAGTAAAGGACAGTTTCACAGAAAAAGAGATCGGATTTGTGGTTATCGGAGGTGGGGAGTGCAGAGGAGGAATTGGATGAAGGTGGTCAAAAGGTATAAATCCCAGTTCTAAGATAAATAAGTACTAGGGATGTAGTATACACATGATCAATATAATTAACATTGCTGTATGTTACATATGAAAGTTAAGAAAAGTAAATCCTGGGAATTCCCTGGCCATCCAGTGGTTAGAACTCTGCGCTTTCACTGCCGAGGACATGGGTTCAATCCCTGGTCGGGGAACTAAGGTCCCACAAGCTGTGTGGTACGGCCAAAAAAAAAAAAAAAATTAATTAAATTAAATTTTTTAAAAAAGAAAAGTAAATCCTAAGAGTTCTTATAACAAGGAAAATATATTTTTTCTTTTATTTTATGTCTATATGAAATGATGGATGTTCACTAAACTTATTGTGATAATCACTCCATGATGTTTGCGAGTCAAATCATGATGCTGTCCAGCTTAAACTTGTACAGTGCTGGATGTCAGTTATATCTCAATAAAACTGGAAGAAAAAAATTAAAGCAAAAGAAAGTAAAAGAGAGTCCTCTAAAAAAAAAACAAAAAAAAAAACAAAAAAAAAAAAAA
>NW_020172996.1:1252269-1300998 GCF_003031525.2 Neophocaena asiaeorientalis asiaeorientalis | reverse complement strand
AAAAAAAAAAACCCAAAAAAAAAAAAAAAAAAAAAAAAAAAAAAAAAAAAAAAAAAAAAGAGTCATCTGTGGCATAAGATGTGTTCTAGAGACAAGACTTATTTTGTTGTCCACAAAGAGATGGATTTTGAAATCCATGGAGCTGGAAGTCCAAACACACATGTGGTGGGGAATGTGGACAGAATTCAAGAGAGAGGTCTGGGTTGGGAAGAGAGACATGGGCTGGGGAGAGGATGACCTTGTTAGGTGAGAGTAAAGAGAGAGGGAAGGGCCAAGGACTTTGGTTGAAGTTCGGTAGAACTCAACATGAACATCTTTCCTACCCAATAGGAAGGTGTGACATGATCGGGGAACATTCTAAACCCAGAATCGTTCCCCAGAGGAGTACGTCACTGCTTCACCACCCTTATGGTGCCCATCAGTCACCTAGGAGACCTTGCGAAAATTCAGATTCTGACTCAGTGCGTGTATTAGTCAGCTCAGGCTGCTGTACACCACAGATGGGGTGCTAACACAACAGACTTATTTTCTCTCAGTTCTGGAGGCTGTAAGTCCAAGACCATGGTGCCAGCAGGCTTGGTTTCTGGTGAAGACTCTCTCCTTGGCTTAAAGAGGTTGTCTTCTTGCTGTGTCCTCATGTCCTTTCCTCTGTGTGCGATTTGTCGGGGGGAGAGAGAGATAGAGGTCTCTGGTCTCTTCTTATAAGGCCACCATCCTTTTGGATTAGGGCCTCACCTTTATGCCCTTATTTAAACTTAATTACCTCCTTCAACACATGAATTTTGGAGGACACAACTCAGTCCATAACAGAAGGTCTGGGGTGGGGACCCGAGATCCTGCATTTCTACAAAGCCCCCAGGGGATGCCCAAGCTGCTGGTCTGTGGACCACAACTGAGCAGTAAGGTCCATAAGGTAAGGTAGTCAGGGTTAAGATTGGTCATTCTCGAAATGTTAGATACGGACCACTTGAAGCATCCTCTGGGAGCCTGTTAGAAATGCAAATTCTCAGGCTCCACCCAGATTTAACTGCATTGGGAACTCCAGGCGATTCTGATGCACACTTAAACCACAGATGTCTCAACCCCGCCCTTCATTTCCCACCTTAACCTCAGAGAATCAGATTCCCCCAAGTCATGATTTTTTCCTTGTGGATGGTGTTTCCAGCCATCGAGAAGGTGAAAATGAGGATGCAGACATGGTTTCAGATGAAGTCGATTCTGAACAAGGGGTTTTGGCACCCACCCCTGTTGGGGGTACATTGGGTTCCAGCCCACCCTGAAGTCCTCAGTTTTTTCCCACTGGAGTGTTTCATGGTCAGGAGCTCTGCTCTGTTATTCCCCTTTACCTGCAGCAGGTGAGAGAAGCAGGCTCAGGCTGTTGTCATGGAAACCACGGCTCCAAGTTGGGGCTGGGGAGCTGAGGAAAGAGCTTCTGATACTGGAATTTTCCAAGCCCTGCAAAAACAAATACCTGCAGGATCAAAAAAAACATCCGGACACAGAGTTGTGGCATCATCTACGCCTTTTTGAAGGATGGATAAGTGTATCCCACCCGGCCCCCCACCATAAGCCTATCTGTACATAATAGAAAGTTCTCATTCCAGAGCAGACATCAGTTAAGCATCGGTTTCTAAGCAACTGCTCATTTAGTCCTGGTTATTTCAAGTCAGGGAGTGGATAACAAAGAAATAGGAAGGAGAAAGGAAAGATGGTACTCTCAGATGATGGTAGAGCAATGAAGAAATTAAACCAAGCCATGACATAACAGTGACCGTCTTTGGGGTGTCAGACCAATGGTGTCATGGGCATGAGGTCTATGGCAGCCTCCTGACGGCCTGTGGGGTGTCAGACCAATGGTGTCATGGGCATGAGGTCTATGGCAGCCTCCTGACGGCCTGTGGGGTGTCAGACCAATGGTGTCATGGGCATGAGGTCTATGGCAGCCTCCTGACGGCCTGTGGGGTGTCAGACCAATGGTGTCATGGGCATGAGGTCTATGGCGGCCTCCTACAATTTGTTGCCCTTGATCAGTATCCTATTCTTGAGATTGATCCATGTCGATTCAGGTAACATTTACTGCAGTGTGATAATCACTGTGTGACTACATCATCAGTCATTTATTTATTCTCCTCTTGATGGGTGTTTGGGCTGCTCCCCATCCTGATTTTTTTAATGTTTTATTTGCAGTATCCACAAATCACAGTCATTCCTAATATCTTGCACTGTGCCTGATGCAAACATATATTGAATGAAAGACTGTTGCAAGGAATATACTTTTATCATTGCCTTGCCCACGGGGTGGAGAATTTCTCCAGGTCAAATAGATACAGGTGGAGCCATAGGGAAAACACGAATTCTGTTTTTAATAGTGCCAAATTTCTGTCTAAGGAGGTATTTTCTTTGTTTTCTCTTGGCAGCTCCATAAGCAAGGACCTGCCTTGATTTTGTTCTTCAAAGTATCCCCAGCAACTGGTGCAAAGTAAATCCTCAGTTTGTGTGTCTCAAATACGGGTGAGTAAATGAATGGATTATTTTTCTTAAAATTGGCATCGAGGTGTCTAGACATCTATTTATCCTACCATTTCATTGAACATGTTATCATGACATTAAGTGTTCCTCTAGAAACAAGATCTCTTTTAGGAGGAAAGAGTTTGTTTCATTTTGATGATCACGTGTTGTATCATGATTGCAGATTAATACCTTTGTGCGTGCGTCGTATACACTTGTTGCCAACTTCTTGCTGTCACAAAGACAAAGCTGATAACCGCTCTGTAGATTTCTGAATATTTGTGAATGTTCGTGGACATTCGATTCCCGGGAATAGACTTGCTAGGTCAAAGCACACACACTTTTTAGACTGTGGAACCTATCACCAAACACATACTCAGCCACCAGCATTTGAGAATGTCCACTTCCCTGCAACCTTCCTAACTTTATTATTCTTTACTCAGCTTTGTCACTTCAAAATGTCACCTTCCCTAAACCTTTTGATTCAGATGTCTGTTCTGATATTAAAAGTGTAATGGCATATCTTTTTTGTGTTTATTGCACATGTAAATTTCCTCCTGTAGTTGATCCACATTCTTTGTCCGTTTTTCTATTTTGGTGTTCAGCTTTTCCTCTGACTTGACTCTTCACGTATTAGTGAAATTAAGTCCTTGACTATAATCTCTATCTCTACATACTTGACCTGGGATGACCATTTCAGTCTTATTTATGGTGGAGGTTCCCCTCATACGTGCGTTTTCAATTCTCGTGGAGTCAGATTTATAGGATTGCTGTTATTGTATGCTCATTGACTTTTTGCCATGTTTAGTAAATCCTCCTTCATCCCATAGCTTCAAAAACATTCCCTTCTGTTTCCTTGCCATGACTATGAAATGGAAGCTATGAGTCCTCTCCTCTGCCCCAAACACTGCTTTCCCCAGTCAGATAAAACTCTAGGGCCGAACTGTTCAGGGGAATAGCCACTGGTCACTTGTGGCTGTTAAGCATTTTATCTTATTATCATTTCGTTTTTCTTTTTGGCCGCACCACACGGCGTGTGGGATCTTAGTTCCCCGACCAAGGATCGAACTCTGGGCCACGGCAGTGGAAATGTGGACCCCCAGGGAAGTCCCTACTAAGCATTTTCAACGTGGCTGGACTGAACTGAGATACCACACGGTGGGTTTCAAGACTTGGTATGAAAAAAAAGGATGTAAAATAGCTCATCAACAATTTTTACATCCATTACGCGTTGAAACAATAACATTTTTTGATATACTGGGCTAAATGCAATGTAATAGTAAAATCAATCCCACCAATTTTTAAACAGGGAATAGAAAACAAAGATGGTGAATGGTAATGGCTAATAGAAAACTTAAAGTTTCAAGGCAGCTCGAATCGCAATCCTATGGCATCACTCTAGGGTCCTTCAAGACAGCGTCTGTTGCCTCAGGAAAGATTTGTGCCCAACCTAAATAAATAGAAAAGAGGTTTCGATGGCAGAAGCCTTTCTGAGTGGAGACTCTCAGTCCGTGAGAAGTCATTTGAATGTCAACATCTGACCCAGTTGCCAGATAAAACCTCAGTTCAGCAACCCACCGTGGAGTTTTTCCTTGATTAATGACCTCAATGCTGGACTGGAATCCAAGCAATATATATGTTGCCATCCAACTCAGGAAGGGACTGGCTTTCTCGGAATGAGCACAACCCAGCCAGTGTTCTGAAGACCTCTATTTCCAAACCATAAAACTATGAAATGCTAGCCATCTGTTTTGCAGACTGTGTCCCTGATTTTCATCCTTCCTTGGTTTCCTTCCCCCAACCCCCTCTTCCTTTTCTGGGGGTGAATATCCTACCCTCTCATTTTCTGGGTTCCTGTTGTGAGGGGCTGTCAGGGGTCCTGGTGTGCGGAGAGTGGTTGTGTGTGGACATTTCACCTTGTGGTGCAAGATGCCAGCCTACCCCCAACTGAATAAAACTCTAATGCATTCAGAACAAAACTAAATACGTGAGAATACACTTTTTTTAATGTTTTCATAACAGCTTTATTGAGATATCCTTCACATGCGCTACAATTCACCCATTCAAATGGTATTATTCAAAGAGTTTCCGGAATATTCACAGAGTTGTACAACCACCGTCACAATGAATTTTAGAACGTTCACTCCAAAAAGAAATCCTGGGCTCATTGGGGGTCACTCTCATTTCCTCCCAACTTCCCCCAGCCCTAGGCAACACGCTATTCTGCTTTCTGTCTCTATAGATTTCCTATTCTGAATCATACAATATATGACTTTTTGTGTATAGCTTCTTTCACTTAGCTTAATATTTTTTTAGTTCATCCATGCTGTAACACGTATCAGCACTTAATTCCTCTTCATGACTAAATATATTCCATTGTATGGATAGACCATATTTTATTTATCTGCTCATAAGTTGATGAACATTTCAGTTGTTTTCACTTTTTGGCTATTAGGGATAACGCTGCTGTGAACATTTAGGTACAGGTTTTTGTAGGGAGTTATGTTTTCATTTCTCTTAGGTATATATCCAGGAGTGGAAAACCTGGGTCATATGGTAATTCAGTCCTTAACCTTTCAAGGAGCTTCCACTGTTGTCCAAAGCGGCTGTGCCATTTTACTCATTGTGGTCGTGATTTAAATTTCCTTGATGGCTAATGATATCGAACATCTTTTCATGTGCTTATTGGTCATTTGTATATCTTCTTGGCACGAATGTCTGCTGAGAACCTTTGCTCCTTGGTCACACTACACCCATCCAGTTTTGGAACAACTGGTCTACCCATGACAGGTTAAAACTTTGAATTTCTGTGGCTGCAGCGTAATTGGGGAAAACAGAAAGGGTACAAGACTGATTTAGGCAGTAACCAGAGAAATTGTTTAGAGACAGCCTTAACCGGATCTGTTGATGGATGAGTTGTGTTGTACAAGATGAGGTCAATTTTGAATTTTGTTGAGGCTGAACCTCCTAAACCAATAGAGCTCGGAAAGGTTCCCAGTTAAGGCTGCAATGTTGAAAGGTCACTCTGGCCTGAGGGAAGGAGGCGGGAGGAGGAGAAAAAAAGGGGGCAGGGAGATACCAGGGGAGCTGGCCGGGGCCACTTCCATGCCAGGAAATATAGGAAGTAGTTAAATCTTCTAAAGTACTTTTATAGGGCTTCCCTGGTGACACAGTGGTTAAGAATCCGCCTAGCAATGCAGAGGACACGGGTTTGAGCCCTGGTCCCAGAAGATCCCACATGCCACGGAGCAGCTAAGGCCGTGCGCCACAACTACTGAGCCTGTGCTCTAGAGCCTGCGAGCCACAACTACTGAGCCCACGAGCCGTAACTACTGAAGCCCTCGTGCCTAGAGACTGTGCTCCACAACAAGAGAGCCCACTGCAACGAGAAGCCCCTGCACCGCAACGAAGAGTAGCCCCCACTCGCCATAACCAGAGAAAGCCCACGTACAGCAATGAAGACCCAACGCAGACAAAAATAAATCAATAAAATAAAATAAATTTATTTTAAAAAAATTAAAAAAAAAAAAAAATTAAGATCCCAGCCTCGCATACAGCAGGCAGTTAAGCAATGTTTGTAGCGGGAACAAATCTTCGTCTCCTCCACCCCCAACATTCTGTGCGGTAAAAATGATCTTCTCGTCAGGAAAGAAATATTTGGAAAGCTGAAATTTTTTTTAAAATCCTTCAGGTTGTTGAGGTATGATTTACATATACAACGATTTGCCCACTTTTACTGTATAGTTTGATGTGTCTTAGGGATGGTACTCAGTCATGGAACAGCCATCACAATCAAGACAGAGAATTTAAAGGACTTCCTTGGCGACCCCGTGGTTAGGACTCTGACATTTTTTACCCAGCATAATGTTTTTGAGAGGCATCCATGCTGTTACAGATTAACGTTTTGTTTAGTTACACTAATTATTAAATAATTAGTGTTTTATTCCTTCTTATTGCCCAGTAGTTTTCCATGATATGGATATACGACAATTTATTTATCTATTTTCCTGTTGATGGATACCAATAGGTTGCTTCCAATTTTTGGCCGTTATGAATAATGCTGCTATCAACATCCAGCCTTTCTATCAGCATTTCAAGATTTCTCCCAGGTATTTGCAAACCTAAACTATTGTACTTTTCTTTCATTCTTGCCAGTTGCATAGAGAGAAAAAAGATCTCTCCTTTTGATTTTGCTGTCCGGTTTTTGGATTACAAATGAGATGGACCACGTTTCACTGTTCTTTGCATCGGACTTTCTTTTTTTTTTTTTTTGCATCGGACTTTCTGTTTTATGTTCAGATCTTGCCCATTTTTTCTATTTTGACGTTTGACTTTTTCTCATTGACGTGTAATTACAAATTGTAAAGTAGCATATGGTGCCTTTGACGGTCTTGTATATTACAGCGAGTTCCCCGTTTTCTTCTGACTGGTTTACGTTTTTCTCCACTCCTTGTGTAAATTTTCAACTGCTCTGGAGCCACATTTGTCAACATTTTTGTTTATGGGTTTTGGTTTTAGCATTATAGGTTGTGTTGCCCCATCCACCCCAAGGTTATAGAAATATTCCCCCATGCGGTCTTGTGATGCGTGAGATGCCCTTCTCCATCCCAACACTGCCCTCCTACCCTCAGACAGAAGCTCTAGCCCTCCAGGGACACTCCAGACTCCCAATGCTCAAGGAGGAATTTGAGCTAAACCTGAATAGAAAAGTGGGTCAGAAGGAAATGACATTTCTGACTCGATGCCCACAGTCCCTGAGAAGATGCAGTTAGAATGTCAACTGCCAGATGAAATTTCAGTTCAATGACCCACCATAGAATTTTCTCCTTGATTCATAAGCTAAATGCCCAGCTGGAATGCAAGCAATGGAGATGTTGCCATCCAAACTCAGGAACAGAACGGTTTCCTCAGAAACAGCCAGACCTGGCCACTGTTTTGGAGACCTCTATTTCCAAACTGTAAAAATACTTCATTCTGGCTGTCATTTTACAGACAGTGTCCCCTGGTCCTGTCAGTAATCATTTGGGGGCAGTTTTTTCCCCCTTCCTTATTTTCTGGTTCCATGACGTTCAGCTATGATTCCAGTGTAATCCTGAATACACTCGTGGGAATAAATTTCTATAATTGGTTTGATTCAAAACCAGATCAGTAAGAACTTACTTTTATTACTTCACCTCCCTGTGTATGTGTAAATTAAGTTCACACACACATACTTCTCTCCCAGGGTTTGTCTGCCTTTTACATAACTATTATGCGTTCTATTCTAACTATGATGCCTATTTTGCATAATAGTTAGTAACTTTGTGGAAACACAGCCTCGCAGCAAATGACCCATTACTTCTTGTTATGGGCTGAATTGTCTCCCCACAAATTCATATGTCGAAGTTTCAGCCACAGCACCCCAGAACGTAACCTTACTTGGACAGAGCGTCTTTACAGAGAGAATCACGTTAAAATGAGGTGATTAGGGTGGGTCCTAGTCCAATAGGGCCAGTGTCCTTATAAGAAGAGGAAAATTGGGACTTCCCTGGCAGTCCAGTGGTTAAGACTCGGCGCTTCCGCTGCAGGGGGCTCGGGTTCCATCCTGGTACCGAGGGAAGACCCCATGAAGACACAGGGGGAAGATGTCTTGACAACTTACAAACAAGGAGAGAAGCTTGGAACAAATCTCCTCAGACCCCATGAAGACACAGGGGGAAGACGTCTTGACAGCTTACAAACAAGGAGAGAAGCTTGGAACAAATCTTCTCTCATGGTCCTCACAAGAAACCAACCCTGCTGCTGCCTTGATATCGGTTATGGACCCTCCATACCTGGGAGACAATGCATTTCTGTGGCTGAAGCTGCCCCATCTGTGGTACTTTGCTCTGGCAGTCCTCGCAAATTAATACGCTTCCCCAATCAGAGTGTCCCCACTCTTAGATTTCTTGCAGATGATGGTAAGAAGCTGAATCTTTATCTAAAGAGAACATGAATCCATCAATGTGTTTGAACCCTAGAAGTGGACATGGGTGTCTTTTCTTCTAAGAAAGTCCACGGTGGCTCCAAGGATTGGTGGATGGAGGACCCCCACGAAGAGAAGACTGATTACAGGTCATAGGAGGAAGGAGATGGAGGCCTGGATTGTGGGGGTGGGTAGAGGGAAGGTGGGAGATAGGTCTGACCTGGTGTTGGGCGGAGGCGAATTTGACAGGGCCCGGTAACCGACGATGGGCTGTGGGGTGTGGGGAGCCCGGGACCAGGAACTGTGATGGTTTATGCGGCTGCTTGGCCAGCCTCCAATCCTCAGTATTCTGTCAAACTCCCATGAAGGCCTTGCAGTAAAGGTGTTTTGTAGCTGTGAGTAGCGGAGACAGTCAGCTGGCTTTAAATAAGGAGATTTTCCTTGAGAATGTGGGTGGGGGCTTTCTGCCCAGGTTACCTCCTTGGCTCGGAGATAATGATCTTCCCACTGTGTCCTCACATGGTCGTCCCTCTGTGTTTGTCTGTGTCATAATCTGCTCCTCTTATAAGGACACCAGTCAGATTGCATGAGGGCCCAACCATATGACTTCATTTAACTTTTAATCACCTCTTGGAAGGCCCCGTCTCCAAACACAGTCACCTTCGGAGGTCCTGGGTGTTAGGACTTCAATATATGAATTGGGGTGGGGGACACAGCTCAGCCCAGGACACCACTGGTTCTGTTTCTCTGGTAGAACTCTGACTGATACCGGAATATACATTTCTGCTTTAGGGAACTGGGCTGGCAGCCTCCCCCTCTGAGAAAGGGAAGGATTTGGAAGTATAAAGTGTAGAGACCTCCTAGGAAGAGGAAAGAGCTCGGTCTGCCTCTGTGATGGGAAAATGTTTTTCTAACATTTTACTCTTTCAACAACAAAAAAACCCCCGAATGCCCAACCTCCATTCAGATCTGTCTCTGTGTACCTCATTAATTCCGTAGAAAGAACTTCTGCAAGTCCAATTACTGGGTCAAAGGGGATGCATGGTCCTCGTGATTTGCTTGTATTCCTGAATTTTATTCCCAGCTGGGTGGCTCAGCCATAAACCCTGTTTATTTGTTGTTTTGTGTTTCTGTTTAGTCATGTTCCGTGCACAGACGGGCATAGTATTTTGCTTGAAATTGAGGCTATTGGGACTTCCCTGGCAGTCCAGTGGTTAAGACTCCGAGCTCCCAATGCAAGGGGCACGGGTTTGATCCCTGGTAGGGGAACTAAGATCCCGCATGCCGCACAGCACGGCCAAAAAAAATAGAAATTGAGGCTATCTATAGTTTTGCAGTTTATCATCCGTTTTTTTCCATTGATGAGGATGTCTGCATGATGTGAAATATTTCTTCAGGATTTTGATGGCATTTTCAGAAGGAAAGGGATTCGTTATTTTCTCTTGATCACCACAGTGCTAAGTTCTCATCTGATATGCCATTCTTGTAGGTTAAGGTCTTGTTTCTAATTATTCCCTCTCACCAACATGCTGTGACCATCCCCTTCTGTCTACATCTTTGTGCACTTGGGCTGCAGTAATGAAGAATCAATCCTTTGAACTGGATTAGTGGGAAGACCATACCAGACATATTATGGCCTTGATGTGTACAGCATTGACGAACCGTCTGTCAGAAAGGTCACCGTCTGGCTGATCGGTGGAGGAGGGAGTGTGGAGGCCGAGGAACAGAGAAATGCTGCATGATTCACCCGGTGCAGAGGGGAGGAGGGAGAGGCTGTGACAGCCACCCAGGAGTCTGGCCATGGACGCTTGGGCCAGCATGGTGGCAGGGATGTGGTCAGGAGAGCAGAGAGGGCGCTGACATGGAAAGCGAAAATGGAGGGACTTCCCTGGTGGTCCAGTGGTTAAGACTCCACACTTTCGATCCCTGGTTGGGGAACTAAGATCCCACATGCCTCTCTATGCAGCCAAAAAAACAAAAAAAAGTGGGAATGGAAAATGGGAATCGTGCAGTGAGGGGAGATCTTTACCCCTGGGGAGAAGGTTTTAGAGTGTCCAGGGACCAGATGAAACCTCACACAGCAATCTTGGAATGGTCCCTGATCTTATATCTTATATATAAAATATATATAAATATACATATGACATATATATATATATATATATATTTTTTTTTTCTCCTCTATATAAGGAAGGAGAGAATTTCTTTCCCCAAAGAAGCACACTGTAGATGCTACTCTGGAGATATCCATTTCTAAAGCATACATAGTTTTTTTTTTTTTTTTGATAATCACTCCTCTTGTAACTGTTCCAAAGTTTTAATCATAGAGAAAAGGAAAGAACACTACCGTGAAGAGCAAGATATCCACCATGCATTCAATAATTGCTTCACTTGTCATGTTCGTCTGCCTGTCTGTTTATGTCTCATTTGTGGGGGGGCTGAGGGGACAGATCTATTTTCAAGTAAATTTCAGACTTCCAAGCCCTTTATCCCTGGACACATCAGCATGCACCCTCAGATAACAGGAACCATCTCTTATATAAATACAATGCCATTAGCTCCACTAAACAAAATTAACAACGTCCCTCTATGCAAACACAGGTTATATATCAACCAGCTCTTTGGGAGATAGCAGGCTTAAATCCTGTGTTTACCAAGTTTTTCTCAATTTGTAGGAAAGGCTGATAATCCTACATGCACAAATCTAAGTAAATATATGGGTGTTTTATCCTGAAGGGCTGTCACAGATCTGGTACACAATAAATGCTCAATAAATAAATAAATACTACCTGGATTCTGCAGTGCATCCCACACACGCTCAAGCAACGTGAAGCGTGTCCATCTGTTAATTTGTGCCCTGACACAGCGTACATGTCAGCGCACACGCACCGCCACATCTCCACACACACACACATTCGTGGGCATGGCAGCGCCTGGCGTTTTAGGGTTTAGAACTCTGTGAACGAGCCTGCCCGAGAAATCCTGCTAACCTTCTCCCAGCAAGCCCGCCTCCTGCTGGTCCCTCCTCTAGGAAAATTCTGAAGCTCTCACTTGCTGTAGGCCTCACTATGGGGTGGGGGTTCATCCTAAAAGCACCAGTAGCACGACTCAGAGAGGGGCCATGCCGTTTTTAACTTGGGGAAGGAAGCAGGACCACAAGGAGGTTATTGCAGGAGATGAGAAAGAGATGGTCAGCAAGGATAGGATACACGGAGTGATCTGCAGGCAGACACGGCGAGACATGGTGATTGACAGGGTTTCCATGTCTGGGAAGGAGGCCCCCGAGGCCTCATGCTCAGAATGAGAGACAGGGGACTTCCCTGGTGGTCCAGTGGCTAAGACTCCGCACTCCCAATGCGGGGATGCACGGGTTCAATCCCTGGTCAGGGAACTAGATCCTTCATGCCACAACAAAGATCCCGAGAGCCACAACTAAGACCCGTCGCAGCCAAATAAATATTTTTTAAAAAGAAGAAGAATGAGAGACAGAATAGATAGAGGTGTTCATGGTTCTCACAGGTCCTGCGTGCGAGATAAGAATTGCAAGTACATGTAAGCGAAGGGGCAGGGACCTGTTAGGAAAAAAAGACCCATATGGCCTGAGCACCTCCCTCCCACTGTCCTCACCAGATGGTCTCCTTTCCACCCTCATCAGCACCCCCATCATCTCTTCTGTGGACAAGACCCACGTCCCCACTGTTCTGCCAGTCTCCACGCTTCTCATCCTTATCTGCACTTAGGCTGCTCTTTTGCTTCCTGGGGGTCCCTGAGCCATGCCAGGCCCTGCAAGATAAGCGAGCCAGCCCAGCTCTGCGGTGACCCACTGGCTTAAAATACAGATTTATTATTATTCAGGTATGGCCAGGCCAGCAGACCAGGAGATGACTGCCATCGAGAAGATAACTAGGGACTTCCCTGGTGGTCTAGTGGTTAGGACATGGTGCTTTCACTGCCGTGGTCCCAGGTGCAATCCCGGGTTGGGGAACTAAGATCCTGCAAGCCTCTCAGTGTGGCAAATAAATAAATAAGATTATCTGTTACTCACAATTCCCAAGAGGAGGGGGCACAGCCCGCACACGACGCAGGGCCACACGGGAAGCACCAGGGTCCAGCAGGAGGCAGAGGGAGCGAGGGGCGACGGTGGGCAAAGCCTGGAGTGTGGCTTCATGGGGAGGGATGGACAAGGCAGGGTGAGATGACTCCGGATGGGCTGGTTTGCATCATTTCGGCGGGTTCTGGAGCGTAGCCGCTGCTCCTGGTTGTCGGGTACGTGCCCTGGGGTGATGGGGCAGGTGGATGATGGCTGGAGTGTGTGAGCCTGACAGGAGGTGGTGGGTGTGGGCTCTGGGTGGGTCGCTTTGCGTATAAAAGGCACACTCCCAGGCCAGTAGTTTGCACTCTCTAGGAACTGGCCAACCCTGACAGAAGCCATCTCTTCGGGGTCAGAAGGACCCCAAGATGCCCAAGCATCAGGATGTAGAAAGAAGAGGCACGGTTAGTACACCCGGGAGAGGGCCGAGGCAGCTCCAGGCCCCTCCGTCTTCCTACTGGGTGGTGAGGGTAGGGGGTCGGGGACGGACAGAGCTGAGGGTGAGGCAGTATGCTGCCCGGTGAGGCTTGGTCCCACCAGCCTCCTCTATCCTTCTCAGCTCTGCCTAATCCAAAGCAGAGCTTCTCAAATTTCAAGGTGCATTCAAATCCCTGGGGGGAGCTGATTGAGTAAGTCTTGGATGGGTGCCCATTATTATGCATTTCTAACAAGTTCCTGGGGCTTAAGAGTGCTTGACCTTACTTTGAAAACAAACTTAGGTTTACCAAAGGGGAAACGTGGGTGGGGTGGGAGCGATAAATTAGGAGCTTGGGATGAACATACACATACTACTATATAGAAAATAGCACAGGGAACTCTAGTCAGTGCTCTCTAATGACCTATATGGGAAAAGAATCTGAAAAAGAATATATATATATAAAACTGAATCACTTTGCTGTACACCTGAAACTAACACAGCATTGTACATCAACTATACTCCAATATAAAATAAAAAATTAAGTTTAAAAAAAAGTGCTTGGGGACTTCCCGGGTGTCCAGTTGTTAAGACTCTGCACTTTCACTGTGGAGAGCCTGGTTCGACACCTGGTTGGGGAACTTTGATCCCACAAGCCACGCGGCATAGCCAATAAATAAATAAATAAACAAAAAACATTTAAAAAAGTGCTCAACCTTACTGGTTGGGCGGGGCCCTCAGTCTTGGCTGGATCCCAGGGAACCCGTCGGCCCCAGGCAAACCAGGGTGGTTGGTCGCCTCACCAGTGATGGCAGTAGCCCAGTGGCACTTGTACCTGGGCCCTGTTTGAGCAACAAAATCCTGTCTGAACTCGCCTTCCTTCCCAAGACAGTTGCTCAGAGATGATGGGGAGGTGTCGTTCTCCACTAGCTCTCAGCCCAGTTCTCTCTGGGTTGACATTTCCTCCCGGTGGGCACTGCATCTTCTCCTCCTAGAGTGTGGACACACTTGGGTTTTATCCTGCTGGACAGTTTCTACCCATCCAGACACATTTCAGCGTGACCCTCCTCAGGGTCAGGACCCACCATCTGTAAACATGTAGATTAATTTGCTGTTTTCCAACTGCCCCAAGGCACAGTCTTCGGCTGCTTTCGGTCCACACCCTGTACAACAGCTAACCATTAACCACCTGAATCCTCTTTTCTATTCGTGTTGAGCCCCAAACTCTTCTGCAGCCACCAGAGCCCGGAACCATCTGCTCACCACAAGGCAAACAGGGAGAATATTTTAATAAGCGTGTGGTATGAAACAGCTCCCTAAGGAACAGGGCAACAAACAGTACACATAAAAGAAGAGATGGGTAAATGTGACTCTGTATATATTGAACAAACATACAGGTAACTGGGGAGAATATACTACACACAAAAAAAAATTGAACAGAGAAGCTGCCAGAAACAGATGCAACATAGTCAAAAAGTATGCGATGAATATACAGAGACTACAGACAAGTCCAGAAGACAAAAATGAAGACCAAAAGAGGTTGGGAAGAGTCGAATTCCCTGGCAGTCCAATGGTTAGGACTCTGTACTCTCACTGCTGAGGCCCCAGTTTCAATCCCTGGTTGGGGAACTAAAATCCCACAAGCCGCACGGAGCAAAAAAAAAAAAAGAGGTTAGGAAGAAGCTGCTTAGTACAAGAGAAAATTCAGATTATGAAGAACTGTGAAAAGATATTCCACTTAAAGTCTGACAAAAAATCAAAACATGTCACTTTCCACAATTCAGACAGAAACAGATGGAAAAAAATTAGTATGTGGGGAGGGTAAGGGCATGGCATGGGGAAACGGGTGCATTCACAGGCTGGTGTGAAAATGTAAGTTGGTGCTACATTTCTGATCCATATTTTAGCAATAAGTTTGAATGCACTTTCATATATCCGGAGAAAACTGTAATTCGAAAAGATGCATGCACCCCAGTGTTCATTGCAGCACTATTTACAATAGCCAGGATGTGGAAACAACCTAAATGTCCATCAACAGAGGAATGGATAAGAAGAAGTGGTGGGACTTTCCTGGTGGTGCAGTGGTTAAGAATCCTCCTGCCAATGCAGGGTACCTGGGTTCGAGCCCTGGTCCGGGAAGATCCCACATGCTGCAGAGCAACTAAGCCCGTGAGCCACAACTACTGAAGCCCACGTACCTAGAGCTCGTGCTCCACAGCAAGAGAAGCCACCGCAATGAGAAGCCCGCACACCGCAACAAAGACCCCACACAGCCAAAAATAAATAAATAAATAAAGTTTTTAAAAAACATGAAACATATATACAATGGAATATTACTCAGCCATAAAGAATGAAATAATGCTATTTGCAGCAACATGGATGGACCTAGAAGATATTATGCTTAGTGAAATAAGTACGACAGAGAAAAGCAAATACCATATGATATCACTTATATGTGGAATCTAAAAATATGACACAAATGAACCTATCTATGAAACAGAAACGGACTCACATACTTAGAGAACAGACTTGTGGTTGCCAAGGGGGAGTGGGGAGGGGGAGGGAAGGATTGGGAGTTTGGGATTAGCAGATGCAAGTTATTATATGTAGAATTGATAAACAACAAGGTCCTACTGTATAGCTCAGGGACCTATATTCAATATCTTGTGATAAACCATAATGGAAAAGAATATGAAAAAGAATATATATATATATATATGTATGTATGTATAACTGAGTCACTTTGCTGTACAGCAGAAATTAACACAACATTGTAAATCAACTATACTTTAATAAAATAAATTTTAAAAAAATGTTTAAACGCCCTCTGATGGAGCAGTTCCCCATCTGGGAACGGGGTCTTCATCAAAACTGAAAAAGAATACACCAGCAGGGTCTGCTCCAGCAGAACAAACCCAGGCAAGGTCTCTTCCCACAAAGAACTTCAGTTAAGTAGGAGAACAGATAGAAAAAAGTACAAAAGAGGTAGGACAGCGATTTGTCAGTGTCTGGAAAAGCTGGAAATGTGCTTTCTCCGTAGCCATTTGTTCTCGGGTGGGGGGGGAGGTGATTTTTGCCTTTTCCACCCAAGGGGGTATTCGGCAAGGCTTAGAGACATTTTTGATTGTCACAACCAGGGGGAAGGGGTGCCACGGTATACAGTGAATAGAGACCAGGGATGCTGCTAAACATCGTACAATACACAGGGCAGCCTCCCACGCCCCCCCAGAAAAAGAGTAACTTGCCCAAAATGTAAACTGTGTTGAGGTTGAGGAAGCCACTCTATAGCCCAGCCATTCAGCTTCTGGATAGATGCTCCAGGGATGGGGGGAGCTTGCCCCTGTCCCCCGCTCAAGCACAAGAGCACCCATTGCAATATTTATTCAGTGCCATTTGTGTACCAAGCACTGTCCTAGGGAGGGGGCTATTTATAGTCTTTGTAGTGAAAATTAAATGTCTACCGATAGGAGTATGGATCGATAAATTGTGGTTCATCCCTACAGCAGAATACGATGTAGCAGATTAAAGAATGAGGTAGTGTATCCATCTAGATATTGATACATCTCAGCAGGCGAAAGCAAGTTGCACTAATCCAACAGCCCACCCTTCAGCCAGCCACACCTCCCAGCCACATGTGTTTGATCCTACAACTGCCCCAAAGCCCTTCTTTCCCTGGGGGGGTTTACAGCTGCATTGGGGAGAGCAGAGTCTTAACCACTGGACCACCAGAGAGGTCCCCAAGGGTTTACAGCTTTGAGTTAGCATTTTGAGTTCCCATCACCATTCAGTGAACAAAGACCACAGGGCAATCACACATAGACACACAGATTTCTACCCTGCAGAGGGGAGACAACTTTCCCCAGGCATCTGTGGACTCAGGAGGGGCAGATCATTCATTTCTTTTGACAAACATTTATTATGCACATAAAGTATGCTCGCCTGGCATTTTAAACACCCCCACCATCACCACCACACACACACTCTGACATCAGACCCTGGAAAATTCCAGTCTCGGTGGCGGTGCGGTCCCCAGCCCCCTCCTTCCCCTGCTCCAGCTGCAGTTTCCATGGCAACAGCCTGAGCCTGCCTCCTTCTCCAACAGGTAATTGCTTTCGAAGGGAAGGGGCAGCTTGGGGGATGGGAAGGCTCAACCCACAGGCCTCCTGCTGTGGCCTGTGCAGGACCTCTGTGCCCCTTAAAATACACCCTTGAATGGGAACTTTGCAAAAAGATCACCAGTTTGCCTGTGAGGGCCTGCCCGTGGACCTGGTGAGAAATCACACACGTCATTTAAGCACCAGTGACATCAGCTATCGTTTCTTCTTTGCTCATTTATGTATTCATTTATTCAACAAATATGGATCACCTGTTCTGGGAGCTGGTGGGATGAGAAAACAAACAAACAAACAATCACTGGGAAAGGTACGCTCTTTGGTCTGAGAGCCAAGCTGCCAGCGACATTCGTTCCTTCAAACAAGACTTTTTTATGTTCATTTAGCAAAAGTTTATGGAAGGACCACCGCATGCCAGGGGTCATGGGAAGCGTAGGGAATACATCATAAAGAAAGAACGTCAAAATCCCTGCCCAGAATGCCTGGCACTTAGTAGGACCTTCAAACATTTTTAGAATATGAATAAATGAACAAATGAATGGATTCTGTTCAGCTCAAAAATTGGATTCTGGTGCCTTTATTCATTTAACATGATGGCATAGCAATAAGTTTACTTTCTTGGATGGAGGGACAGTTGGTTGGATGCTGAATACCCTAGAATTTGTCTGAGTAGGAAGCAAGAGGGCAACATTTGGGCAGGGAGAGAGCTGGTGGCCTTCAATTTTCTGCTCACCAGCAGAAAACTTGAGTGAATATTTTTTATAATTTGAGTGGAGAAAAAGCTCGGTAAACACAGTGCTAGAGCTTACAACCACAGAAAGAAAAAGATAAATTAATCTGACTCCATAAGAGCTGAAAAAGTAGGTACAGAAGAAATCAAAAATAATATAAGCCAAAATAAAGTGACAAAGTGGGTAAAACTACTTGCAACCCAATGAGAATCAAAGAAATTACATCTTTCACATGTCAGTTGTATTTCCAAGAAAGGAATTAAAAACATGGGAGAAAATGAACTTCAAAATACAGGACTTCAAAATGGACAGAAAGGCTTTAAAGGAGAAAATTGAAATGTTAAAAAAAAAAAAGACAAAATGACATTCCAATCTTTGTACTCCAAGAAAAAAAACAAAAAAGGACATGAAAACCAAAGTGGCAAGTCCTTTTTCCATTTGTAAGGTGGACGAAAATGAAAATATAGACAAGGAGAATTGGTGATTGTATGAAAAATGGATGCCTTCCCAGGCTAGTGGGGAGAATGCAATTTGTTATAAACTTTCTGGCAAGTTCTTTTGGCAGAAGGCATCCAAGTTTAGTATGTGCATGCCCTTTGACTCAGCAAATCCAACCCTGGGAATCTCCCCCCTGCAGACACTCACAAAAGTACACACACCCACACGGCGCTCAGGGCAGTCTTGCTGGGGGAGTGACTGATGGAAAAGTCATAGTATGTGTGGCATGTAAAAAGTGCCATAGCAGCAGAATCTTACAGCCCAAAGACAAATTTTTTGCATGATGAAGAAATTGTGTTTTGAAGGCTATTGAATGTTACCATTCCATGTTACGTAAACAAGAGCTGGATTAAATACCTGTATACACATCATTATCTAAATGTGAGCCAATATAACCCGCTCGCCCACATATTCACCTCCTAGAAACATCTCTTGAATACCTGTGGTGTGCCAGACACTCCATCAGGGAATGATGGACAACAGAAAATGTGTCTATTGTCGGAAAGTTTGGGATTAGCAGGTGCAAACTATTACACATAGAATGAATAAACAATAAGGTCCTACTGTATAGCACAGGGAACTATAGTAAATTTCCTGGGATAAACCATCATGGAAAAGAATATGAAAAACAACGTATATATATGTATAACCGAATCCCTTTGCTGTACAGCAGAAACTAACACAACACTGTAAATCAGCTATACTTCAATTAAAAAACTTTTTTTCTACATAAGTCCAAGGCCATCTTGGAGAGCAGTTTGACAATATCTAGAAGAGCTGGTGATGTGCGTTCTCCCACCACTCAGAAAATCCACTTTGAGGTCTGTGCCCTAGAACTCTCCCACGTGTGGAAGGAGATCAGTTCACTGTGACACTCGCTCATCTGACAAACGTTTATCGAGCAGAAACCACGCACCAGGCACTGCTGTGGGCCCTGGAGACCTCCAGCAGGGCTTGTCATAGCAAGGGGAAAAAAGAAAAACCGAATACAACCTAAATGTCCACCAGCAGGAGAATGGGCGCATTAACTGAGGTCCGGTGACCCCACGGAGTATGATGTGCAGTTGAAAAGCAAGTAAGAGAAAACGGGCACACGCGCCTGAATGATTCGTTGACGTAAGACCCCCCCCCAGCCAGTCTCTCTTCCTCCCTGTTCCACTTCTTTGCTGCCCTCACATTCTCCAAAATGTTTTCTCTCCTCTCTCTTTGTTCGCTGCTTTTAGCTGGCGTTATTTTGGATTCGAGGACAGGAGTCCTCTTGGAAGGTGGGCCCCACGTGTGTGTTTGTCTTCAGAACACAGGGCAGTGAGGAGCAAATCCTCCTGGTTCTGATAGACTTGGGGAGGGGGTGCAGAGCCCATCACTGCCACAGCAGACTTCGAAGAAGCATGACACACACACACTACTCTATATAAAACAGATAACTAACAAGGACCTACTGTCTAGCACAGGGAACTCTGCTCAATCCTCTGTAATGTAACCTGACACTAATACAACAATGTAAATCAACTCTACTCCAATATAAATTTTAAAAAAAGAAAAAGAAAAAAGAAGCACCTGCCTCGTGCTAGCCAGGCTTTTGGATCCCCACACCGGCTAACTTCAGAACTGGAAATTTCCAGCTGCGTCTCCCCGGCCCCCTCTCCTCTCTTCCACCGCCTGATCAGGCTACAGTTTCCATGGCAACGGCCTGAGCCTGCCCCTGCCCCACACATCAGGTGACAGCTCTTGAGGGAAAACAGATGACAAAGAGGAAGCCCCGGTTGGGAGAGGGGGGTACGGGACAGGGGAGGACTCACACCTGCAGCCCCTCCTTCCCTTCAGGCCCGTCTTTTGTGTACATTTACCCGCATCTTCAGACGGGGGTCACGGCAGAAGAAAAGGAAGTTGGCTCCTTGGGTCTCTGCAGTCCTTATATGACTAACAGACCTCCTGCAAGCGCCGGGGATATTGTTCTTCGGTTTTCAACATTCAACATATTGGTCAAACCCCACTGTGGCGGCCGCTTTCCCTGAAGCCAGGGATGAAGTGGTAGGAAAAAACAAGCGGTGTCTGCCCGAGACCCTAATGTCTGAGGCATCCATTCATCCGACACATGCATTTCATCATCTGACAAATAGGTACCGAGGGCTCGCTCTGTGCTGGGTAACAGACCAGGGGTGTGGATGCAACAGAAACAGTCAAAAATCTTTTCCGGGCTTCCCTGGTGGCGCAGTGATTGAGAGTCTGCCTGCTAATGCAGGGGACGTGGGTTCGTGCCCCGGTCCGGGAAGATCCCACATGCCGCGGAGTGGCTGGGCCCGTGAGCCATGGCCGCTGAGCCTGTGCGTCTGGAGAGACCACAGCAGTGAGGCCCGCGTACCGCAAAAAAAAACAAAACAAAACTTTTCCTTGGGATTGACAGATACACACTACTATACCTAAAATAGATAATGGATAAGGACCTACTGTACAGCACAGGGAACTCTACTCAATACTCTGTAATGACCTATATGGGAAAAGAATCTCATAAAGAGTGGATATATGTATATGTATAACTGACTCACTTTGCTGTACACCTGACACTAACACAACATTGTAAAGCAACTCTACTCCAATAAAATTTAATTTACAAAAATAAAAATAAAATTAAAAAGGCATTCAGTGCCTATTAGCAACAACAACAAATCTTTCTTGGAGCTTTTGTTGTAGTTGGGTTACAAGCGGTGAAGAGTAGAGCACTTAAAATCACGTTGTGATGAGAGCATGAAGAAAAAGTAAAGGAGTGGTTGGATAGGGAGTGACTGGGGGCAGCTGTTTCAGCAAGAGGACCCAGGAGGGGGTGGGAATTGAGCAGACGTATAAGCGAAGGGAGTGGACAAAGTATGAGGGAAGAGCAGCAGAGCAGGAGCCTGGAGGCGGGGCCGTACAGGGACTTTGCAGAGGAATCCAGGAGCCCCTGAGCAGTGTGAGTGAACAGAGCACGGGAGGTGAAGACACGGGTGGAGCAAGCTCAGGTCGACATGGAAAGCACTTGGGTTTTTTTTGTTTTTTTCTTCTTGAAAGTCTGTTCATAAAACTTTGATTCCACTTACCTTAACTTAATACATATGTTCTTACAATTTAATTGGTACTGGAAATTTTATAAGAAATTAAGTAAACCTATCCTTCATCTCAACTTATTTCTCTCTCTTTTTTCTCTCAACCACTGCGCCACCAGGGAAGCCCTATTTCTCTACTTTTTAAATTTTTTTATTGGAGTAGAGTTGCTTTACACTGTTGTGTTAGTTTCTGCTGTACAGCAAAGGGAATCAGTTATACGTATATCCATTCTTTTTCAGATTCTTTTCCCATATAGGTCATTACAGAGTATTGAGTAGAGTTCCCTGTGCCTAATAAGTAGGTCCTTATTAGTTATCTATTTTATATATAGTAGTGTGGGTATGTCAAGAGATGGAAAGACTTTGGATTGTATGTTTTTATATAGACGATGTTATCTGCATCCATGGTATCCATCCATGACTCACAGATGGAGGCGTCCACATGGCTCAGAGTCCACTGGGAGGGAGGGGAACCACACAGAGGAGTGCACAGAGGAACTTCAGAAAGATGGACCGTTTACTCGGTGACCGTTCTGTGCTGCGTGGCCATAGCGCTGGATGCCAGACAACTGGAATTGAACAGGACAAGAGCAAGATGGTGGGGTGGAGGGAATTCCCTGGAGGTCCAGTGGTTAGGACTCAGCGCTCTCACTTCCAGGGCCCTGGGTTCGATCCCCGGTCAGGGAAGATCCTGAAAGCTGCAGGGCGCACCCCAAAAAAACCCAAAGAATAACAAAAAAACAAAGACAGTGGCGTGGAGATGGCCACAGAGAGAGGCATCAGGGATGGATTTGGGATGGGACGGGACAAGTGCATCGTGCAGAGCTGTCTGTACCACAGTTGGGAAGGGACCAAAGGTGGTGACCATGATGGTAATAGTGGTAACAAAATACTTAACCCGATTGGCTGGCTGTGCTATGCTAGGCACCTGCTGTATGCCTTCCATTCACTCCCCTTAGCACTCCACAAAGGTGAGTGGGACTTTCCCTTCCAGGTGACAGATGAGGTCCCTGAGGCTCAGAGAGGAACACAGGAGGTCATCTGGCATCTGGTCAAATATGGGGACGCTGGACTCAGATTTGCTTAGTGATCATCCATCATGTCCTTCCTGTGTCGTCACTGGAGCCTCCGTTTCCTCCTCTGGTCAAGAGGGCCCTTGAAGCCATGGAAAACCCTTTGATTTTATTAATGAGCCACCGTAAGTATCAATATAGATAATATCATTGATCTATGTGAACAGGGGTTATAACAGAAACAGAGAGGCAACGGGAACTCCTGACTCCCAGAGGGATCTGAGACTAACTTTCACGTGCGAGTTTATGGCTAGCATACAGGAAGCGCTCAGTACACGCAAGCTAGGTGCAGCAGGGGAAGTCAGAAGCTTTTACTTGCCTTGCCAAAGATTGGAAAGTGTGGCCACAGGACTTCAGTGTACAGCTGGGCAGGCTGTTCACTGCACAAGGGGACAAGTGAGAGGTTTGGAATCCAAGCTGTGCCTCGTGGCACAAGGCTGCACCCTCCCAGAGAAGCAGCATCTTTTGCTACTTCCCACAGAGACCAAGATCCGGGCGAGCCTCCCAGGAACTTGGGACAGCAGATCAAAGAGATGCCGGTGTTTGACAGCCAGCATTCTTGGCAGTGAGCAATAGAAACCACTATGATGGACTCCAGCTGTTCAGAGAGATGCTAAGGGGATAGCGGGTAAATCTTAGAGAAGCCAGGGAAGCTTTAGATTCCTAGGTGAGTTTCTGGAGCCAGACTCTTCATCAGAGACTGGCCGCAGGACTGGCCCAGGGAGGACACAGATGCCGCCGCTCCCGGACTCAGGAATTCACTGCTGCTTCTGCTGCCTCTGGGAATGAGCTCCCATGATCTAGAAGGCGTCCTCTGCTGTTCCACTAATGGGCATGTCTGTACAAGAAGGAGGAGGAGGAGAGAGAGAGAGAGAAAGGAAGCTAAAAATAAAACTACCATATGACCCAGCAATACCACTACTGGACATATACCCTGAGAAAACCATAATTCAAAAAGACACATGCACCACAATGTTCATTGCAGCTCTATTTACAATAGCCAGGTCATGGAAGCAACCTAAATGCCCAGCGACAGACTGATGGATAAAGAAGATGTGGTACATATATACAATGGAAGATTACTCAGCCATAAAAAGGAATGAAATTGAGTTATTTGTAGTGAGGTGGATGGACCTAGAGTCTGCCATACAAAGTGAAGTAAGTCAGAAAGAGAAAAAAGAATACCATATGCTAACACATATATATGGAATATAAAAAAAAAAAAGGTTCTGAAGAACCTAGGGGCAGGACAGGAATAAAGACGCAGACATAAAGAACGGACTTGAGAACACAGGGAGGGGGAAGGGTAAGCTGGGGGATGAAGTGAGAGAGTGACATGGACTTATATATACTACCAAATGTAAAATAGGTAGCTAGTGGGAAGCAGCCACATAGCATAGGGAGGTCAGCTCGGTGCTTTGTGACCACCTAAAGGGGTGGGATAAGGAGGGAGGGAGGGAGACACAAGAGGGAAGGGATGTGGAGATATATGTATATACAGAGCTGATTCACTTTGCTATACAGCAGAAACTGACACACCATTGTAAAGCAATTATACTCCAATAAAGATGTTTAAAAAAAATAAAAGAAAGGAAGGAAGACAAGCAGGGAGGGAAAGAGAGAGATAGAGAAAGAAAGAAAGAAAGAGAAAGAAAGAAAGGAAAAAGGAAGAAAGGAAGGGAGGAAGAAGGAAAGAAAGAAAGAAAATGAGAATGAGAAAAAACAGGGATTCATTTCACTATGTTTCTGTGGATGGATTTACAAGCACATATACAAAAAGCAAGTTTACAAAATCATAAAGATTTTTCTCATTTATTATCTGCAAGTAGTATACATCTATATCCCAGTCATTATAATTATTCTTGTTGATCTTTTACATTAATTCAACGTAATACCAAATTTTGGAAGTGGGCCATAAATGCTCAATGCCGGCAAGGTCCCAATAAAGTCACTGGGCACAGGAATTGAAACCATCAGAATATTAGAATCAAGATTTTTTTAACTCCAGGGAAGTAGAGAGAAATTCATTTGTAACTGGCTCCAGGGATGTAATCTACAGAACAGACAACTAGCCTTAAATATGTTTATGGTTTGGGAATGAATGTCTCCAGAATACTGGCTACGTTTTACTGTTTCCGAGAAAGCCGTTCCCTTCCTGAGTTAGAAGGCAATATATACAGAGCTTGGACTCCAGTCTGGCATTTAACTCATTAATCAGGGAAAATTCTGAGGTGGGTTGATTTAACTGGCACTCAGGCTGAATGCTGACATTCTCAGAGCTCCGTCCAAAGGGCCCTGGGTTTCCGGGAGAAACTTCTCTCCCATATGAACCGTCTTTTCAGTTTAATTCTGGCTCAGATTCCTCTATGAGCAACTGTAGCCAGGACCATGAGGAAGAACAGAGTTTTCTCTATGTGGGCATAGTACGCACCAATGGTCTCCTCTTTTCAGCTCCACATGAGACTGTGTAAATGTTCTTATCATCATGGACAGGGAAGGACTTGTTAACCGGTCACAAAAGCACACAAGCATGAAAGAAGACAGATACGTAAATCTGACCACGTAAAAACAATGAGATGCCACCTCATACCCATTAGGAGGGTAACTCTTTCTTTTTTAAAAAAATTTTATTGGAGTATAGTTGATTTACAATGTTGTATTCATTTCGGGTGTACAGCAAAGTGAAACAGTTATACATATTTCCCCTCTTTTTTTTTTTTTTTAGACTCTTTTCCCATATAGGCCATTACAGAGTATTGAGTAGAGTTCCCTGTGCTACACAGCCATAAAAAGAACAAAATAATGCCATTTGCGGCAACATCAGTAGACCTAGAGATTGTCATACTGAGTGAAGTAAGTCAGACACAGAAAGACAAGTATCATATGATATCACTTATATATGGAATCTTAAAAAAAAAAGGGTACAAATGAACTATTTACAAAACAGAAGTAGAGTCACAGATGTAGAAAACAAACTCATGGTTACCAGGGCATAAGGGGGAGGAGGGATAAATTGGGAGTTTGGGACTGACATATACACACTACTATATATTTCTTTAAAAAATACAGAAAACACAGCTGGCCCTCTGTATCCGCAGGTTCAGCATCTGCAGATTTAACCAACCACAGATGGATTCAATCCCCGGTTGATTGAATCCATGGATACCAGAGGGTCGAATGTAAGGGACTTTAGCATCCTCGGAGTATGGTATCTGCGGAGGTCCTGGAATGCCCCGCAGATACTGAGCGACCATGACAAGTGTTGGAGAGGAAGTAGAGAGATTGGAACACTTGCACAATTTTGGTGGAGATGTAAAACTGTGCAACCACTATGGAAAACAGTACGGAGATTCCTCAAACAAAATTACAGACAATAACCACATGATCCCAGAATTCCACTGCTGGGTATACATCCAAAAGAATTGAAAGCAGGGTCTTAAAAGAGATATTTGTACGCCCGTGTTTATAGCAGCATTATTCACAGTAGCCAAAAGGTAAAAGCCACCCAAGTGTCCATCAGTGGATGAATAAATGAACAAAATGTGGTCCATCCGTATGGTGGAATATTATTCAGCCTTAAAAAGGAAAGAAATTCTGACACAGACTGCAACATGCACGAACCTTGAGGACATTATGCTCAGTGAAATAAGCCAGCTGAAAAAAGACAAATCCTGTATGATTACAGTTATATGAGGTACCTAGAATAATCAAATTCATAAAGACAGAAAATAAGATGGTGATTTCAAGGGGTTGAGGAAGGAGAGAATGGGGAGTTAGTGTTTAATGGGGACAGAGTTTCAGTTTTACAAGATGAAGAGAGCTCTGGAGATGGTGGTGATGGTAGCACAGCAATGTGAGTGAACTTAATGCCATTGAACTGTGTGCTTAAAACTGGTTAAGATAGTAAATTTTATGTTATGTGTATTTGGGCACAATTTTAAAAAATTTTTAAATAGTGTGTATGGCTATGTACAAAGGAACACCACAGTTAACAAAGATTGGAGGAGGGGAATCAACAGGTTAAATTCAATGCTGCAGACGTGGTAGTCCAGGGAATGTATATCTCTCCTATATAAATTCTGTTTCGGTGAGTAAGAGTTGAACATGAAAATAGAAAAACAGGACAGAGGATCTAAAAGGGTGTTCACAAAGCAAAAAATTGCAACATTGGACCTACGTTAGTTAGTGAAAATCTCACCTACTTGTGATCCAAAAAATTGGAGGCCATGGACAAACTGAGACCGTTCCACCACACCAGGTGGGCAAAGATGAAAGTTGGGAGCGTGAGGTTGACACTGGGCTGGGGAAGCAGGCTCCTTTCTGCATGTGGGTGGTGGACACATCTGCCCTGGCAAGCGTTTTTGGCAATGTGTCAAAGTCTAAAATAGGTTCGCCCCCACCCTTTTCTTTTTTTAAATTAATTCATTTATTTATTTATTTTTGGCTGCGTTGGGTTTTCGTTGCTGCGCAAGGGCTTTCTCTAGTTGCGGTGAGTGGGGGCTTCTCATTGCGGTGGCTTCTCTTGTTGCAGAGCACGGGCTCTAGGTGCGCATGCTTCAGTAGTTGTGGCTCACGGGCTTAGCTGCTCTGCGGCATCTGAGATCTTCCCAGACCAGAGCTCGAACCCAAGTCCCCTGCATTGGCAGGCGGATTCTTAACCACTGCGGCACCAGGGAAGTCCCTCACCCCTTTTTTAAGAATTTTTTTTTATTGAAGTAGAGTTGATTTACAAGGTTGTGCCAATCTCTGCGGTACAGCAAAGTGACTCAGTTCGTGCAGGCTCAGCAGCCATGGCTCACGGGCCCAGCCGCACCGCGGCATGTGGGATCTTCCCAGACCGGGGCACGAACCCGTATCCCCTGCATCGGCAGGCGGACTCTCAACCACTGCGCCACCAGGGAAGCCCAACATTCTTTTTTTAATATTCTTTCCAATTATGATTTATCTCAGGATATTGCATATAGTTCCTTGTATACAGTAGGACCTTGTTGTTTATCCATCCTATAGATAATAGTTTGTATCTACTAACCCCAAACTCGTAATCCTTCCCTCCTCCCCCTTGGCAACCACAAGTCTGATTTCTATGTCTGTGAGTCTGTTTCTGTTTCATAGATAGGTTCATTTGTGCCATATTTTAGATTCCACATATGTGATATCATATGGTACTTGTCTTTCTCTATCTGACTTACTTCACTTATGCTGATAATCTCTAGTTGCATCCATGTTGCTGCAAATGGCATTATTTCATTCTATTTTATGGCTGAGTAATATTCCATTGTATGTATGTACCACATCTTCTTTAACCATTTGTCTGTCGATGGACGTTTAGGTTGTTTCCATATCTTCGCTATTGTGAATAGTGCTGCTATGAACATAGGGGTGCATGTATCTTTTTGAATTATAGTATTGTCCGGGTATATTCCCAGCAGTGGGATTGCTGGATCATATGGTAATTCTATTTTTAGCTTTCTGAGGAACTTCCATACAGTTCTCCAGAGTGGCTGCACCAATTTACATTCCCACCAACAGTGTAGGAAAGTTCCCTTTTCTCCACACCCTCTCCGGCACTTATTGTTTGTAGATTTTTTTAATGGTGGCCATTCTGACTGGTGTGAGGTGGTATCTCATTGTAGTTTTGATTTGCATTTCTCTAATAATTAGTGATGTTGAGCACCTTTTCACGGGCCTACTGGCCATCTGTATGTCTTCTTTGGAGAAATGTCTATTAAGGTCTTCTCCCCATAAAACATGTTCGCCCTTTGACCGAGCAATCCCGCTTCTGGAGCTCACCAGAGCACGCATGCCTACCTTGTGGTCATCGCGGAGACGTTTACGAGGCAATTAATTAAAATAAGTGATGTACAATCTGTACCCTAACATTGTAAGAAACCACAACTGGGCTTCCCTGGTGGCGCAGTGGTTGAGAGTCCGCCTGCCGATGCAGGGGACACGGGTTCGTGCCCCGATCCGGGAAGATCCCACATGCCGCGGAGCGGCTGGGCCCGTGAGCCATGGCCGCTGAGCCTGCACGTCCGGAGCCTGTGCTCTGCAATGGGAGAGGCCACAACGGTGAGAGGCCCGCGTACCTATATACAATTGGCATCTTTGAAGAATTCTCAGTGCCCTGTGTGTTGGGGTCCCCAAGCCCCGCCCCCCTCCAGGTTCCACGTTTCACTGGGAAAACTCAGTGTACAGTTGTGTTCACAAGTCAGTCCTTAACTGTCACACCCTGTTTTATTTTCATCATTATACCAGGAGATGACATTAGTTCCTTTCTCCATTAGATATTCACGCTTTGAATAACACTCACAAAAATCATTTAGCAAGGAGTACTAGGCAGCATAAGTCTCCCCAGAATCAAATGCAGATGGCCTTGTAAGGAGGAAACCTGTCTCATGGCGCAGGGAGAGTGGGTGTTCATGTAGGTGTCAAACATATTTTGTTCTTTCCACACGCTACTGTTGCATGGCAAGGGCGCTAAGATGTTCTTGAACCCACACACCCTTCCCTGAAGAGACCAGACATTTCCACGCCCCGAGGCTCTCTCTCTCTCTCTCTCTCTCTCTCTCTCTCTCTCTCTCTCTCTCTCTCTCTCGCTCTCTCTGTACCCGCAATTCTGCAGCCCCTCCCCTCCCCTGCCCAGTGAAGTTCCCATGGCAACAGGCTGAGCTGGCCTTTGTCCTGCACACCAGGTGAGAACAGCCTGCAACAGTGGACAACAAAACCAACCGGTGTGGGGAGGGCTCAGGCCTGAGGGACGTCCCCCAGAGGCCCGGATGTGTTCTTTCCCCGCAATTGAATGGCACTCTTGGAGTTTGTGGAGTGTTAGATGTCCCAAGTCAACTGCAAGCTCATGACGCATTATCTACTTTAATCATTCATTCATTCGTTCATCCATCCATTCATTCACAAACTATGCATTTTACCCCAACAGCCGTGGCAGACCCTCTTCCAGGAGATGGGGATCCAGCAGTGGTTTTCAACATGGGGCAGGGGGAGATTTTGCTTCCCACAGGGGCCTTTGGAAATATTTTTGTCACCACAACTTAAGGAGGGTGGGTGCTATTAACATCTAGTGCATAGAGGCCTGGGATGCTGCTAAATAAGCATCCTACAATGCACAGGACAGGCACATGCGTGCGCACACACGCACACACACGCACACACACACACACACACACACACACACACTCAGAATTATCCAGCCCCTAATGTCAGCAGTGGGGAAGTTAAGAAACCCTGGGGAACAACGATGCACACAGACCCATCAACGAAACACAATTTGTGTGCTGTGATAAAGAGCTCAGGGGTTCAGGGGGGTTGTTGGTAGGGGAGAAAGAGAGTGGGGTGAAAGTGTTGAGTGGTTGTGATGACTGAGGACAGAGGTGGATAAAGGCAGGGAGCTAGTCACGGGAAAGGAACATTCCAACGAGTGGGCACAGCACGTGCAAAGGCCTGTTGCATGCATTCAAGGCAGGACCAGGAGACCAGAGCGGCTGAAGAGCTATTAGGTGGTGGGGGCCAAGGGTTGGATCAAGAAGAGCCTTGTAGATGATAAGAGCTTTGGGATTTATAGTTTAGCTACTAAAATTATTAACATTGTTGGTGTCGTCAATTTGGAACACTTAGTCTCAGCCAGGCTTTCTCCGGGGCCCAGAAGGGGACGTGACCGCTGCCTCCTAGACTCAGAGGCCACCGAGAGACGGAGAAAGAGATCAAACAGTCGCACAAAAGTAGAACAAATGTTTACTCAGTGACTTCACCAGGCCAGGGGCTGGGCCGTGCACAGGACAGGGGGCCTCGATCAGCGTGACGGCCAAGGGAGAGGCAGAAGTGGACATATTTTAGATGGCGGAACTATTCACAGAGATGAAGAATTCTTGTATCTTTAGAATCAGCATTTTTAGATTTGGATGGAGCCAACGGCTGCTGTTACACCATGGTCACTATCCTTAAATAGTAACGAGCATTTCTTATGCTTATCATGTGCCAGGCACCATGCTAAGTGCTTCCTGTTGAATTCCCACGGCATATCCCAAAGGTGGGTGATATTAACTCCCCACTTTACAGATGAGACCCCTGAGGCACAGCAGAGAATGGGTGGTCAGCTCTCATTCTAATTGCAGAGTTAGACACCCCCTCCGTCCCCCCTCCTGGGGTGGGGGAAATCCATCACATCACAACTCTCAGGGCTGTTGTGAGGATTGAGTGAAGGAAAGAATGATGGGCACACAGCAAACTCAATACGTAACAGCACAAAACACATAGTCTTCAAGATAAGTAGCATTTTAACATTTGAAAAACTTTTTGAAAATTTGGGAAAAAAATTTGAAAAAACATTAATGCAAAAAAATCCATGATGAATGAAATAATAAAATTTTAAATACAGAAACAATCTGACTGTATTTTGTGCCACGCCATATTGGAGTCTGAGGCAAAAGGAAACGTACACTGTTCTATCCATGCTTTTGTATATTTTTTAAAGGTAAACTGTTTTCCAGAAATAGATTTTGAAAATATCATTGGGGACTTCCCTGGAGGTCCACTGGTTAAGACTCCATACTTCCAAAGCAGGGGGCACGGGTTTGATCCCTGGTCAGGGAACTAAGATCCTGCATGCCACACGGTGCAGCCAAAATAATAATAATAGTAATAATAATAATAAAAGACCGTCCTTTTAAAAAAAGAAAATATTATTGATCAGTTTGCTTCTGTTAAAGCCAGGAAAGTAGAATTATAGTAAATGCTGGAGTCTTTTCTCTTTTGTATAATTAAAATATTTAAACATAAGATAATGTTGTGAGTTTCAACGTGCCTACTTTTCAATTTTAACGTGCCTACTTTTCAATATTCTGGAAAAATTAATCCTTAAAAAATTACATTAAAACATTTATAGGGGCTTCCATTTTCTTTTGCTTCAAGCTTCAATATGGCTCAGCACACACTGGACTTTAAATTTTTGTTATGTTTTCCTTCCTTTTGTTGGCATTCATGGCGATCTTTTAAAAAAAACATTACATTAAAATATTATTTATCTTGGTGATGAGGTTTTTGGTGCTTCCTTCAAGTTCACCTCATCCTGGTCCCAGCTCTGCCTTTGAGAACGTGACCTTTGAGCTGAGATGTGAAGATTGAGGAGGAACCAGCCATGGGAATTATGAGGAAAGGGAATTATTATGAGAGGAAATGCAAAAGTCTAGGTCAGGGGGCAGAGGAAGTTTTCAGGGACAGCAGGAAAGCAGGGTGGTGAGAGTGCAGTGACCAAGGAATGAGGGCTGTGCTACGAGCAGCTGTTGGGGGCCAGGATGCCAGTGACCTTGCGGGCACTTCTCAGTCTATGTGTGTTGTAGACCCACTGACTGAGGCTGAGTTGGGAGGGGTGACATGATGTGACTTGTCTGAAGAAGGTCTGGGGCTTGCTTCATGGAGGATAGACTACTCTGGAGCTGGAGGGACCAGAGCCATCAGGATGTCACGGTTATCCAGGGAGAAATGGTGGCTCCCAGCTCAAGGTGGATGCAAACAGAATGAATCCTGTTGTATCTTGAAGGTTGAGCTGAGGCAGGGTATGTGTTGGCGGGGTTGTGTGGTGTGGACAGAAGAAGAAGAATGGGGAATGGCTTCTTTTTTTTTTTTTTTTTAATTGAAGTACAGTTGGTTTACAATGTGCCAATCTCTGCTGTACAGCAAAGGGACGCCTCCTACACTGCTGGTGGACGTGTAAGTTGGTGCAGCCACTATGGAGAACAGTACGGAGGTTCCTCAGAAAACTAAAAATAGAGCTGCCATATGATCCAGCAACCCCACTCCTGGGGATATATCCTGAGAAAACCATAATTCAAAAAGACACGTGCACCCCTATGTTCATAACAGCACTATTTACAATAACCAAGACATGGAAGCAACCTAAATGTCCATCGACAGATGAATGGTTAAAGAAGATGTCGTATTGAAATACACATATACAATGGAATACTACTCAGCCATAAAAAGAAGGAAATAATGCCATTCAAAGCAACATGGATGGACCTAGAGATGATAATACTAAGTGAAGTAAGCCAGACAGAGAAAAACAAATATCATATGATATCACTTATATGTGGAATCTAAAATACGACACAAATGAGCTTACCTATGAAACAGAACCAGACTCACAGACATAGAGAACAGACTTGTGGTTGCCAAGGGGGAGGGAAGGCTTGGGAGTTTGGGGTTAGCAGATGCAAACGATTATATACAGAGAATGGATAAACAACAAGGTCTTACTGTATAGCACAGGAAACTATATTCAATATCACATGATAAACCATAGTGGGAAAGAATATTAAAAAAAAAAGAAAGGAACGGCTTCTATTTTGTGTTTTTCTGTTTTGAGTTTGGGCTTTGGGGTGGAGAGTGATGCCTTTCATAGAGGCTGGGAAGACTGCGGGTGAGGAGTAGATTATAAGGGAGATTGAAGGTTTGTCCTGGGACACGTCAGCTTAAGACGTCAATTTGACATTCCCGGAGCAGTGTCCAGGAGGCAGGAGTTCAGATGCAAAATCAAGGCTGGAGATACAAATTAGCTTGGAGGCGGTTTTTGTAAAGGCAGCTCTGGATGAGAGAGTAGAGGGGATGTGGAAGCCAACCTCTGAGGTGGTCCCCAGCCTCTCAGTACTCACTCCCCTGTGTGGTCCCTACCCCCAGGATGCTTGGGGCTGACCTGTGCAGCCAGCAGCAGATTACAGAAGTGTCGACGTATGGTTTCCGATGCCAGGGTGTAAAAGGCATCTCACTTCCTTCTTGCTCTGTCTTGGCTCTGGGGGAAACCCATTGCCCTGTCACACGGGCACTCAAGGAGCCCTCTGGAGAGCTCTACGTGGTGAGGAACTGACACCTCCTGCCAGGAGTATGAGTAAAGCACCTTGAAAGTGGATCGTCCAGTCCCAGTCAAGCCATCAAATGACCACAACCACGCTCAACGTCTTAACAGCAACCTCACGAGAGACTCTGAGCCAGAACCACTCTGGCACTGGGTGACATAATAAATGCTTGTTGCTTTACGTCTTGGAGTAACTTGCTATGCAGCCGTAGGTGACTAATGCAGATGGGGAAGGTGGGCGTGGACCCAGCCCTGGAACCCTCCGATACTTAGGGGTGGAGCAGAGGAGTCGAACACCTAGGAGCACCTGGGGAAGTAAGACAAAGGCCAGAGGGAGTTTAGTGACCCCCAAGGGTAACAGAAGGAAGGAGTGAGCAGCTCAAATCTGAGAGCAGGACAGGGAAGCCGTCAGTGGATGTAGTAGGAGCCAGGAGGTCACTGGCACATTGACAGAGCAACTTCTTGGAGCAATGTGGCGAAAACTGCATTACGGGGAAACGAGGGATCAGGCAGCGGCCAGAGTGAGCGTAGCCGAGGACTCAGAACGTACACATTCATGTACATCAGGTTACAAAGCACAGCATTCGAAGTCTTCTAAATACTTTCCAGTTACACGTTGGGCACATTTGGGGAATTCCGTTCAGCAGGAATCTGTTGCGGAGGAGGTGACAGACTCAAACCTTAAAAACAAGACTTGGCTGTTTGTAAGAAGTTCAGTGCGGGAAGGAAGGAGAGTGCTGGGAGGACCAGAGGCTGGAAACCCCACACCCAACGCCTCGAATGCATCAGAATGAGAGGCTTTCTCCTGGGCCCCTGCACTCAGAGTCCCCGACACACACACACACACACACACACACACACACACACACACACACGCACACACACATGCACGCACACACACACACACACCAGTTCCAGGAACTGCTGTGCTCTCCGCAGGGCAGAGAGGGCAAATCAATGGACTCCGAAAGTGTAAATTGAAAATGTACACTGGAGAAGAGGCCCAATGTACGTTTGGAAACAAAAGAAGGCACAAGGCACAGTATGTCTTTTTCTGTGGGGCCAAAAGTGAGAGTGACACTGAAGCTCTAAAAGGGAGTGAGAAAGTAGGTTCAAGGGAGTGAAACATCAAGGATGTGTCTGTTCATTGAGATTTTTTTTCAAATATGGGACCTGAAGGGTTTTTTTCAAATTGAAGGGACTTCCCTGGTGGCACAATGGTTAAGAATCTGCCTGCCAAGGCAGGGGACACAGGTTCGAGCCCTGGTCCGGGAAGATCCCACATGCCACGGAGCAACTAAGCCCATGAGCCACAACTACTGAAGCACACGTGTCTAGAGCCCGTGCTCCGCAACAAGAGAAGCCACCGCAATAAGCCTGCGCACTGCAATGAAGAGTAGCCCCCGCTCACCACAACTAGAGAAAGCCCACGTGCAGCAACAAAGACCAAACGCAGCCAAAAATAAATAAACAAATAAATTTTAAAAAATTGAAGTATAGGGCTTCCCTGGTGGCGCAGTGGTTGAGAGTCCGCCTGCCGATGCAGGGGACACGGGTTCGTGCCCCCGTCCAGGAAGATCCCACATGCCGCGGAGCGGCTGGGCCCGTGAGCCATGGCCGCTGAGCCTGCACGTTCGGAGCCTGTGCTCCGCAACGGGAGAGGCCACAACAGTGAGAGGCCCGCGTACCCTAAAAGAAAAAAAAAAAAATTGAAGTATAGTTGACTTACAATGTTGTGCTAGTTTCAGATGTGCAGCAAAGTGATTCAGTTATACATATACATGTGTCTATTCTTTTTCAAATTCCTTTCTGTTACGGTTTATTACAAGATAGTGAATATAATTCCCTGTGCTATACAGGAGGACCTTGTTGTTTACCTATTTTATATATAGTACAGTAGTGTGTATCTGCTAGTCCCAAACTCCTAATTTATCCCTCCCCCCGCCCCAACCTTTTCCCTGTGGTAACCATAAGTTTGTTTTCTATGTCTGTGAGTCTGTTTCTATTTTGTAAATATGTTCATCTGTCATATTTTAGATTACACATATAAGCGATATCATGATATTTGTCTTTCTCTGTATGGTTTACTTCACTTAGTATGAGCATTTCTAGGTCCATCCATGTTGCGCAAATGGCATTATTTCATTCTTTTTATGGCTGAGTAGTATTCCATTGTATATATGTACCACATCTTCTTTATCCATTCCTCTGTCGATGGACATTTAGGTTGTTTCCATATTTTGGCTATTGTAAGCAGTGAGGCAATGAACATTGCGGTGCATGTATCTTTTCAAATTATGGTTTTCTCTGGATATACACCCAGGAGTGGGATTGCTGGATCACATGGTAGCTCTATTTTTCATTTTTTAAGGAACATCCATACTGTGCTCCATAGTGGTTGTACCAATTTACATTCCCACCAACAGTGTAGGAGGGTTCCCTTTACTCCATACCCTCTCCAGCATTTATTATTTGTAGACTTTTTGGAGATGGCCATTCTGATCAGTGTGAGGTGATAAGGAACAAGTTCTTTTGAATTCAGCTAAGAAACATGAGAAGGTTGAATAGATGGGGAGCTGAGGTATAGCAACGTTCCAGGCTGATGCTGTGGAAAGCAGAGAGTCAGGGAATGGGCTGGTCCCTTCCTTGAGACCAGGATTATATTTAAAATTATTTGGATGAGCAGACGTGTTTTAGAGGGAGGGGAAGCCAAGTATAACCACTGTGTGGCTGGAAGAAGGGAAGAATAACAAAGCCCCAGCTGACGGGTCTGGGAGAAATGCCCAAACATCTCTCCCTCTCTGAACCCCAAGTTCCCTTTTTTTCCCTAAGTTCCCTTTTAAAGAAGGACTACAGTCCTGAGAAGACAAAGCTGGGAAGAAGACAGGATTGGGGTCCCAGGGGAAAGAGACCAGAGTAGAGCTCTGTTTTTAAAATATAGGTTTTATTATTATTCAGAAATGGGAGTGTCAACAGATCAGGAGACACATATTGTTGAAAAGACAGTTTATAGTTCACAGATCTCAAGAGAAATGGGCATGCCACACCATGCAGGGCCACATGGGGAAGCACCATCTTCAATCAGGAGGTGAAGAGGGTGCACAGATGTGGGCAAGAGCCTTTATGGTGCTTTACCTGGGGAAGGAATGGGTGAGGCAGGGAAAGAAGGCTTGGAATAGGCTAGTGTGAATAATTTCAGTGGGATCTAGAGACAGACGCTGTCTCTGGTTGTGTGATACCTGTCCAGAGTGTAAGAGCCCCATAGAGGAGGTGCTTGGAGGTGCGCAGGATAATTTGGTTTACATGTGAAGACCACACTCCCAGGTCAGTTATTTCCTATCTCAAGCCATTAACCAGCCCTGGGAGGGGCAGTTTCTCCAGTATCAGCAGGGTCTCAAGATGTCAAAGCATCAAATTTATTATTTAAAAAAAAAAAAAAAACTTTGAAGGAGTTGCTTTTTATTGAAGTAGTACCTATTATTTTTAATAATCTGTTTTTCACCAATATAGAGTTAACTTATTTTTAAATGTAGTGTGTACTGGGATTCCCCTCTCTTTCATTATTAATGGAAAGTCTTAGAAAAATTAAAATATTAGATATGCCTATTAGCTAAATATAAAGTTCTTATTCTTTTTCATTATGGTTTATTACAGGATATTGGATATAGCTCCCTGTGCTATACAGTAAGACCTTGTTGTTTATCCATCCTATATGTAATACTTTACATCTGCTAATCCCAAACTCCCAGTCCTTCCCTCCTCTACCCCCACTTCTCCTTGGCAACCACCAGTCTGTTCTCTGTGTCCATGATTCTGTTTCTGTTTCATACATAGGTTCATCTGTGGCATATTTTATTTTATTTATTTATTTTGCGGTACGCGGGCCTCTCCCTGCTGTGGCCTCTTCCGTTGCGGACCACAGGCTCCGGACGTGCAGGCTCAGCGGCCATGGCTCACGGGCCCAGCCTCTCCGCGGCATGTGGGATCTTCCTGGATGGGGGCACGAACCCGTGTCCCCTGCATCGGCAGGCGGACTCTCAACCACTGCTCCACCAGGGAAGCCCCATCTGTGTCATATTTTAGACTCCACATATAAGTGATACCGTATGGGTATTTGTCTTTCTCTTTCTGACTTACTTCACGTGGTATGATAATCTCTAGGTCCATCCATGTTGCTGCAAATGACATTATTTCATTCTTTTTTATGGCTGAGTAATATTCCATTGTATATATAAACCACGTCTTCTTTATCCATTCATCTGTTGATGGACATTTAGGTTGTTTCCATGTCTTGTCTACTGTAAATAGTGGTAAAGGATCAAATTTAAAAACTAGAAAACATGGTTATTACAAACCTTAATAAACAGTGACCATCAATTGGGAGACTGGGATTGATGTATACACACTACTATATATAAAATAAACAACTAATAAGGGATATATAATATCTCTTATTATATATATATAATATATATATATTATATTAATATATAGTAAGGGTATAGCACAGAGAACCCTACTCAATACTCTGTAGTGAGCTATATGGGAAAAGCATCTAAAAAAGAGTGGATATATGTATATGTATAACTGACTCACTTTGCTGTACAGCAGGAACTAACACAACATTGTAAATCAACTATACCCCAATAAACATTTTTTTAAAAACAGTGGCCATCAATGCAAAACTGCACAAAGCCTGCTCTCTTGCTGGCATTTTCAGTCTGTGCATCTGATATATTTCTTTCACTGTTTAAGCCAAACTGAATGGCATTTCTTGTCTCTCGGAACCAGATGCATCCTGACAGAATTGTTTCTCTATTTTAAGTCCCCTCCCCCTTATTGAAGGTAAGCTCCATGAAACCAGGAACTGGTGCTTGGTTATTCTTTTGCACCATTTCCCCATGGTCTGGCATCACTAAGGAGATGCCATGTTTGCTGCTGTTGGGACGTGGCTTGTGTAATTAATGTCTAACCCATGACACACCTGTAATCACCTTGAGAGATGGTGTGGTTTGCTTACCACCCAATCCTCCGGCCCTCAGCACAGTACCAGGCACAGAGTGGACCCTTGGGAGGAAATTATGGAATAAATGACTGAATTAGTGTGTTCTAAGTTCCATGAACATGGAGACTGGGTCCTTTTTTTTCTCATCGCTTTACTTCCAGTGCCTAGCACATTGTAGACACTCAGTAAGTACTGTGAGGGGATGAGCGTATAAACAAATGATTAAACAAATGAAGAATGGATGGTGGGAGACAGATGATATTTATGCCACTGGCACCTGCAGCTGCTGCTCGACTAAAAACTGAACGTCTGCAGAAACCCCAGAGCCATCCTTCTGCCCATCTGCAAAGACTTAGGAAGCAATTCGAGGGGCATAAAAGATGCACGATTACTGGCGGGAATGTAAAATGGCACAGCTGCTGTAGAAAACAGTGTGGAGGTTCCTCGAAAAAATTAAGCATAGAATTACCGTATGATCCAGCAATGCCCGTTCAGGATATATGCCCAAAGAATTGAAAGCAGGGTCTCAAAGAGGTATTTGTACACCCATGTTCACAGCAGGATTATTCACAATAGCCAAGACGTGGAAGCAACCCATGTATTTATTGAGGATAAATGGCTAAGTGACATTCAGTGTGTCCATATGATGGAATATCATTCAGCCTTAAAACGAGAGGGAATCCTGATGCATGCTACAAACGCTGAAGACTTATGCTAAGTGAAATAAGCAAGTCACAGAAGGGCAAACATCATATAATTCCATTTATATGACGTACCTAGATGAGTGACAGTTATAGGGACAGAACAGTGGCTGTCCGGGGCTGGGGAAGGGGAGAGTAGGGAGTTAATATGGAATGAGTACAGAATTTCTGTTTGGGAAGATGGAAAAGTCCTGGAGATGGATGGTGGTGATGGTTTCACAACAATGTGAATTTATACTCAATCGTACAAGTCCATATACATAAAAATGGTTAAAACGATAAATTTTGTATGCATATTACCACAATAAATTGTTTTTTCTTTTAAATGTGCTTGAACTTCTGGTGAGATGTCTGCAGCTTTAAGAGTCTTCTCCAGGGCTTCCCTGGTGGCGCAGTGGTTGAGAGTCCGCCTGCCGATGCAGGGGACGCCGGTTCGTGGCCTGGTCTGGGAAGATCCCACATGCCGCGGAGCGGCTGGGCCCGTGAGCCGTGGCTGCTGAGCCTGTGCGTCCGGAGCTTGTGCCCCGCAACGGGAAGGGCCACAACAGTGAGAGGCCTGGGTACCACAAAAAAAAAAAAAAAAAGGATCTTCTCCACACCCCATCCTGGTCGGTTAGACGATTTGATGTCAGTAGCTGTATTTCCCCTCTGAAGCCTTTATGGGGTTTCTGCATCAGAAGCGCCCCCCGCCCCCCCCCCCCGCCCCGACTTTAGGCTGTCGCCATGGAAACTGCGCCTAGCATGGAGAAGGGGAGCGGGCTGTGAAGGAGCAGAGAGAGCCTTGGAGGCTGGGATTTTCCAGGCTCTGAACTCACACTGTATGCTTGCTTTGCAATAAACGAATGAATTAAAATATGGGTCTTTGTCCCCAATAAAACAGTTTCCCTTCCTTCCTCAGAAGAGAAGGGCTTGCAGAGGTAATGCACACGGCAGTGTTCAGCCCAGGCCTCGATGCTGTATGAGGTGGTTTTCTCCGTGGGTTCTCCTCAGAGCGCCCCCTGCCTAGGGAACTTGTGAAATAGATTCTCATTTAAGACAGAGTCTCTGGAGTTGATTTTCTTTGAGAAAAGTCTTTAGAAAAGGAATGAAATCATGACCCCTCTCCTCCTGAGCACGTTGGCTTCTAAAAACAGATTTTGTGCCACTGAAATTCGAGTCAAGTGCAGTTTTTGGCAAATTGTTTCAGTTCACTTATCTAACGGTGACCCCAACTGTGGACCAAAAAAGTACCTCTCTTTAAAGGAATTGTTCATCCACTCAGTCAGCTGATGTATTGGTTATCTTTTGCTGTGTAACAAATTATCACAAACGGAGAGGCTGGTAACTACACTTATTATCTCGGCTTCTGTGGGTCTCGTCAGCTGCAGTCAAGGTGTCGGCTGGTCAACCTCCACCTCCAAATGTTCTCCTAATTCATGAGCTAAATGCCCGATGCAGCCCGAGCTCTACACACTTTGCCATCAATCAAAAGGATTTAATGGTGATACAGCCGCTATGGAGAACAGGTTCCTTAAAAAACTAAAAGTAGAACTATCATATGACCCAGCAATCCCACTACTGGGCATATGCCCAGAGAAAACCATAATTCAAAAAGAGTCATGCACCCCAATGTTCATTGCAGCGTTATTTACAATAGCCAGGACATGGAAGCAACCTAAATGCCCAATGACAGACGAATGGATAAAGAAGATGTGGTACATATATACAATGGAATATTACTCAGCCATAGAAAGGAAAGAAATTGGGTCATTTTTAGGGATGTGGATGGATCTAGAGACTGTCCTACAGAGTGAAGTTAGTCAGAAAGAGAAAAACAAATATCATATATTAATGCATATATGTGGAACCTAGAAAAATGGTACAGATGAACCGCTTTGCAGGGCAGAAATAGAGCTAAAGATGTAGAGAACAAACGTATGGACACAAAGGGGGGAAAGTGGCCGGGGGGGTGGGATGAACTGGGAGATTGGGACTGACATATATACACTAATATGTATAAAACGGATAACTAATAAGAACCTGCTGTATAAAAAAGTAAAATAAAATTCAAGTAAATGAATAAATAAATATATAAATAAAAGGATTTATTGGTTTTCTTGGAAGCAGCTCAACATGGCTAATGATTTGGAGACACCCATTTCCACTATATAAAAAGGCATCAAGTTAACAGTCTTTGTGGCAGATAGCACCACAGACTTAAACAGACTTAAATAAATGTCCTTCTAATTCTAGGGCTCCCAGTCTTGTCCCACTGATTGTTAAAGGCAACAGCCCGTGGTTGTGAGCACCTATCATTGTTCCTGGCACGTAGGAAGTGCTCAATTAATGTTTATTGAACTGAACACCTGCATCCCACGTGTAACTCTGAAGCAGCCAGAAGGATTTCACTGGGTCACATTGCAACTGAATTTGCACGTATGTACACAGCCGTGCACAGGTACCACTTGCTGTCTGTAAAAGGCAGGATTGCGTCATCACTGTGAAAGGAATACCATCGCGTCTTCAGGGTGTGGTCCATACGCCACATCTCTGGAGTCATCTCTGAATTTCATCCACACTGAAATTTGGTGGCCACCATCGCCTGTCAGATATGGTGCAGAGCGATCCTTACTCTGTGACCATAGGGAATCCATGGATTTTTTTTTTTCAGGGAGCAAAATGGTCAAGTTTTCCTTTGAGAACATGTAGGAAAAGAGGAAAGCCAACAGAGGAGGTGAAAAGATGGGCAATGTGGCCTGATTTAGCAGCTCTCTTACAGGAGGAAACTTTAGGACTTGGTCGTGTTTGCAGGGGTGTGGGGGAGGAGAAGGCAACATTGACGCCCTGGTTTCATCCCTGTGCAGTTGGGCAAAAGATGGCACCCTCTCCTGAGCTGGGATCATGGATAAAAGTATCCAGATGCAGCGCTGATCTGGAGACACCTTTTGTGTTGAAGGACACCTGTCTTAGTTTGTGTCTCCCCCAAAGTAGGCCCTGGCACGTGGTTTTACGTGCAGGTGGTTTATTTAGGTGATGGTGCCGGGAAATACTGGCAGGGGAGTTGGGAAGAGCGACGAGGAGGGGAAGGCAGCTAACAGAGGCTGCAGGGTGCTCGAGCTACGAAAGAACACATTGGAGCTGACCCCAGAGGGAAACTCTGTAGAGTACAAGCCCGAGCATTATCTCACCCAAAAGGAGAAAGATCTTGGATTAATTAAACATCAACCCCCGTTATCATGGGTAGGTGGGCTCCTGGTTACCTGGGCCCCTTTTCTACCATTATCTACCCATTTTCACCCTTCTGCTCCTTTCACTTCAGCCACACTGGCCTCCTTGCTGTCCCTGAGCTGTGCAAGCATGCTTCTGACTCAGAGCGTCTGTTTTCTGTTCTCTTGCCTGGAATGCTTTTCCACTCTGATATTCCTTTGTCTCCCTCCCTCCCTCCCTCCCTTCCTTCCTTCCTTCCTTCCTTCCATCCTGTTCAAATATCACCACCCTAGAGGTACTCCTTGGCCATCTGATCAAAAATAGCTCACTCCCATTTGAGTTCTATCCCCTTAGCTTTCTTTATTATTCCTCACGGCCATCATCACCAACCAACATTGCAGTGTGTTTTTGTTTGTTGTCCATCTCACCCACTAGAATGTAAGCCCTATGGGAGTAGGGAGACAGTCTTTCTTGTTCTCTATTCTTTCACTAATGCCTATCACCGTGCCTGGCCCCTGTTAGACACTTAGGAAATATTTGAATGAAGAAAGATGAATTGGATAGACTCCGAGTTCCTTGTAGGAAATATTTGAATGAAGAAAGATGAATTGGATAGACTCCGAGTTCCTTGCAGGCAGAGTTTGTGACTCTTGCCCACCGTGTCCTGCTCACGTGGAGATGGGAGCTTGGCACACAGTAGGGCTCCTTCAGTGTGTGCTGGAAAAATGAATGGTGGGAACAGATTACAAGCACCGATGTTTCCACAAGAAGTGTGGTTTCCAGCACAGTCTGCCAAGACTCAAGCAACTAATTATTTTCCTCCAGCAAAGATCCTTCACGATCAGAGACATTTTTAAAAATTATACTCACTTCACATTACGTACAGTTGAATTCACTCTTCTCCATGTAGAGTTCTACAAGTTTTGACAAACGCACACAGTCCTCTAACCACCCCCGCAATTAATTCACCACCTTCAGAAATTCCCTTGCGCCCCTCGGCAGCTAAACACCCTCCACTCACCACTGCTTATCCACATCCTGTCCCTACAATTTTGCCTTCTGCATATTGTCAGGTAAATGGAATCACACTACCTCAGAGGGTGATGTGGCTCATCCTCTTATTTCACGTCTGCTCAGATATTAGATCCTCCCTCATCCCTTAACCCAATTCTTCCACCTTCGTTTTGTTCCTAATCTTTCCCACCCACTGACTTTTTCCCTGTTTCCCCCACTGGAGTGAAGCCTCTGGAAGGGTATGGTCTTTGTCCTGTTCTCACCCAAATCCCATGTGTAGCACAGCACCTAGCCCATTGTGGATACCCTCAATACTTGTTGAAGGAACAAATGGACAAAGGGTCCCTATGTCTAGGACAGTGCCTGGCACACAGTGGGACTCAGGTGGTGTTTGTTGACTGACTCAATGAGTGAGTGATGAGCACAGGTAACGTTCATACTGCCGGGGCTTGCAGTAGATTAGCGATTCCTTCAAAAAGTCTGCAGGGCTTCCCTGGTGGTGCAGTGGTTGAGAGTCCGCCTGCAGATGCAAGGGACACGGGTTCGTGACCTGGTCCAGGAGGATCCCACATGCCGTGGAGCGGCTGGGCCTGTGAGCCATGGCCACTGAGCCTGTGCGTCCGGAGCCTGTGCTCCGCAATGGGAGAGGCCACAGCAGTGAGAGCCCGCTTACCGCAAGGGAAAAAAAAAAAAAAGTCTGCAGAGGGAGTTCCCTGGTGGTCCAGTGGTTAAGACTTCGCCTTCCAGTGCAGAGGGCTCGGGTTCAATCCCTGGTTGGGGAATTAAGATCCCACATGCCTTGCGGCCAAAAAAACCAAAACATAAAATAGAAGTAATATTGTTAACAAATTCAGTAAAGACTTTTAAAATGGTCCACATCAGAAAAATCTTTAAAAAAAAAAAAAAAAGGTCTGCTGAGCCAGACTGAGCGGCCATTCCTCCTCCCCCACCCCGACCCCCGTTTTCCCCCACTGTCTGCAGCACTCTTTTTCATTTTAATGTGCATAAAGGACTTAACTGGACCACTGCTATCCAGCCAGCAGCCTGGAGAGTTTATGATAATTCTCCCATCCCCCCTCCCCAACCCTGGCTGGAAGTTTGATCATCCAGTCTGTGCTTCTTGGACAGTGACTGGCTGAGGCTGTTGCCATGGAAACTGCAGCTGGAGCTGGGGAGCCTCAGAGACTGGAAGTTTCCATGATTTGGCTAAAGATTCTGTGTGGTTTAATAATGGTGGTGGTCCAGCAAGTAATAGGAACTTAATAAATGTTTGTGAATGAAGAGATAACTGTATCTTGAGGGGTCACCTAGTGGGTGGTGGAGGGAGGGGCGTCACATACCTCATTTCTACTTGTACTTCGAAAATCTTCTCATTGTGGGAGTGGAAATCTATATAGTCAGCATTTGAATTCATGCATCCATCCACTGACCCATCTGCCCCCCCATATTAATTATGTTTTTTATTTTCTGTATCTTATGATGCTTTGACATCTCGGGGGGGGGCGGGGGGAGCTGCTCACAGACCCTGGGGGAGACTGCCCCTTGAAGGGCTGCCTAAGCCCTAAAGATAATAACATCTCGCCTACAAACATCTTTCATGTGCAGACCAACAAATCCAAAGCCCATAGCCCCAACCATCTTCACCTGACCCTCACACACCAAGCCCCTGTTTCCTGACCTGAATCATCCCAGGGCTGGGTACCAGGCACTAGAGACCACCCCCTGCAGCCCAAAGCCTGAGGAATTATTCAAACTAGCCAATGTAAGCTGTTCATCCTCTCCTGCTTTGCCTTTCCCATGGAAACCCCAGTGAAAGATCTGGCTAGACTTTCCCCTCCTTCCTGCCTTCTGTCTCCTGGCCCCTGGGGTCTCCCCTGGGGCCCTGAGCAGCTCGCCCCTTCCTTTAGGGAATGTTAGTGATAAAAATCTTTCAATGGCATTAGGCTCTCCGTAGCCACTCAGTGACGCACATAAATCAAACCTCCCCTGGGTACCAGTGAGAACAGCCCCCAACACCCACCCACGCCCTCACCTGCTGAGACCTTTACTCAGGTCTTCCTGAGATTTTCCCATAATTTGGTCCCCCCTTCACGCGGGTCTTTGCTCCAACATCACTGCCTATGACCACCAGAGCTAAACCAGAGCAGCTCCTCCCTTTCCCTCTCTATTTTTTTCACCCCAAAGCCTTGCTTCCCCGACATCATAATATTACTATTTATCTCACACGGTAACCCACCCTCTGTGTCAATATCCGTCTGCTTCTGGTTGCGGGGCACACAGACCCTCATCGCCAGAAGACAGTGCTTACATCAGCAGCTTTCTGAAACGTGTGATTTCTTTCAGAGTCCACGGAGACCCAAACAGTAAAATTTTGACACTGTCCCAAAATGCTTTTATTTTATTTCTTTAAACTTTAGTTATTATTTTTTTAAATTTTATTTATTTATTTTTGGCCACGCCAAAATAATCTTATTTCCCAGACCAGGGATCCAACCCGTGCCGCCTGCAGTGGAAGCGCAGAGTCTTAATCACTGGATCACCAGGGAAGTCCCCAAAAAATGCATTTAAAAAAAGACAACTTAACTGTTGTATTAGTTACATATAACAAAATGCAGCCATTGCCAGCGTGCAACCAATGGGCTTTGACAAATGTACGCAAGTGTGTGATCAACCCCACAATCAAGAGGTATGACATTCCAGGGGCTTCCCTGGTGGCACAGAGGTTAAGAATCCACCTGCCAATGCAGGGGACATGGGTTTGAGCCCTGGTCCGGGAAGATCCCACATGCCACGGAGCAACTAAGCCTGTGCACCACAACGATGGAGCCTGCGCTCTAGAGCCCGCGAGCCACAACTACTGAGCCCCCGTGCCACAACTACTGAAGCCTGCGCTCCTAGAGCCTGTGCTCCGCAGCAAGAGAAGCCACTGCAATGAGAAGCCTGCACGCTGCGACGAAGAGTAGCCCCAACTCGCCACAACTAGAGAAAGCCGCGCGCAGCAACGAAGATCCAACACAGCCAAAAATAAAAGTAAATTAAAAAAAAATAAATTTATTTTTTAAAAAATAAGTAGGACATTCCATAGATGCATTTTTATGAAGAATAAACAGTCCATGTGTCACTGGTGAGGCACTGCTTATCTGATGAGGATTGACCGCCACCCACTCCATCATCTGGAGGGGCTGTGTGTCTCTCTCTCTTCTAACATAGTGTCCTGCTCAGGGTCGACCCACAGTGAATATTTGTAAGATGAATTATCAGATGGAAGCCTCTCCAAGCAGACCATAATCTCTACAAGAAAAAAAATAATAAGGGAGGAAAATAATTTTCTCTCTACCCTTTAAGTTCTTGAATTAAAGACCCCTGTAATAAAAGATTAACAACAGAAAAACAGAAATTTATTAACATGGGAGATACCCAGGGGAAAATGAATAACTCCCTGAGGTGGCCTAGAATTGGGGCTTAAATACCATCTTAATCGGAGAAGTGGGGCTGGACGGAGTGAATGATTTTCAGGAAAGATGAATGGGCCCTTAGAAGAATAGACAAGCAGTATGACAAGATAGTTTGTGACAATGTTCGTCTGGGTGTGGTGTCTGTGTAGAGTCTCCTCTTTGTGATAAGAAGTAGTCTTTCCTGGTTGATGAAACGTCCGGGAGGGGATTTCTGACAAGTGAGTTATCTTTGGAGGATCCGTCTTTAGGCAGATAAGGGAGTTCAGAGAAAGCTTGTCTCTGCATTTGCTGTTTTCAAGTGCCTGCAGCTCAGTGAACTAATACATCAAAGTCCCATTATTGGGGGTGGCATGTCCTGAACTCCTACGGTCATACTTTGGGGTGGCCTGTTCTGCTGTCCTCCAACATCATGTCAGTTTTTCTCGCCAGGGCCTGGCACATTAACTTACCAGAGCAGATACCCAATAAATATTTGTTGAACGAATAAGTGAAAGAACGGATGAAAATATAGCGAGGACACTGAATGTTTATGTCCCTGGCCACAGCCAATATTCAATCTGTTGCCATGGAAACTACTGTTAAAAGGTGGAAGTGGAGGTAGCTGATAATCAGCAGAGGATGGAATATTCCAGAATCTTGTATCAGACCGAGTTTACATTTAAAATCCCAGCCTGGAGTTCTCTAGTTTCACATTCATTATTTGTGAATAAATAAAAATGTGTGTTCTTCTCTTGAGCACTGCCGATGGGAATGTAAAATGGTGTAGCTGTCGTGGAAAACAGTACGGAGAATCCTCAAAAAATTAAACATAGAATGACCATATGATCCAGCAATTCCACCTCTGGGTATATGTACCCAAAAGAATTGAAAGCAGGGACTCAAAGAGATATGTGGGCATCCATGTTCATAGCAGCACTAGTCACAGTATCCAAAAGGTGTAGGCAACCCAAGTGTCCATCAGTAGATGGATGGATACACAAAGTGTGGTATATACATGCAATAGAATATTTATTCAGCTCAAAAAGGAAGGAAATTCTCACTTGTGCCACATTAAAGGTGAACCTTGAGGACATTAGGCTGCATGAAATAAACCAGTCACAAAAGGGCCAATACTGCGTGATTCCACTTACATGAGGTCCCTGGTGTAGTCAAATTCACAGACAGAAAGTAGAATGGTGGGTGCCAGGGGCTGGGGGAGGGGGTGGGGAGTTTTTGTCTAACACAGACAGAGTTTCAGTTTGGCAAGATGAAAAGAGCTCGGTGGATGGGTGGTGCTGGTGGATGCACAGCATTGTAAATGTACTTGATGCCGCTGAACTGGACACTTAAAAGTGGACAAGATGGTAAATTGTATGTTCTATGCATTTTCCATAATTTTAAAAACGAATATAAAAATGTGCGTCCTTGGCAGGTATTTCCGTCTCTCTGAGCCTTTCCTAGTCGAACTTCTTATTTGTAAAGTCAGAATGTTAATCAGTCCTCCCTTGTAGGACAGTGAAAACATGGCGTCAAACACACGGCCCATCATCTGATAAACTAGCATTTGGTAAATAGGTGGTTATGGGGTGACTTTGGAGAACTTTCCTTAAAAACGAAGGTTCCGGGACTTCCCTGGTGATGCAGTGGTTAAGACTCCGTGCTCCCCAATGCAGCGGGACCGGGTTCGATCCCTGGTCAGGGAACTAGATGCCACACGTATGCTGTAACTAAGGAGCCCGCCTGCCGCCACTAAGACCGGCGCAACCAAAGAAATAAATAAAATATTTTTTAAAAATAAAAATGAAGGTTCCACTTATCAAGGTTATTTTTCCTCCAACACCATGTATTCCTCCCCCACACACCCCAGTTGCTTTCTTTGGAGAAGCAACCCCTCATCATCTTAGCACATAGACTTCTAACACTGGGGTCTGTGCCAACTTGTGTGCAGGCCCTGTAGACACGGCTTTCTAGTTCTGGACTAAAACGTGGTTGACGGGAGCATCCTGACGAGGTGAAAAGCATGGGCCATGGAGGCCAGATGGCTTCCATTAAACCCTGCCCGTTCTAGATGTGTTTT
>NW_020172996.1:1227291-1252212 GCF_003031525.2 Neophocaena asiaeorientalis asiaeorientalis | reverse complement strand
ATATATATATATATATATACACACACACACACACATATACACACAGTGGAATAGTACTCAGCCATAAAAAGAAGGAAATAATGCCATTTGCAACAACCTGGATGAACCTAGAGATTGTCATACTAAGTGAGGAAAGTTGGAAAGAGAAAAACAAATACCATGTGATATCACTTACATGTAGAATCTAAAATACGACCCAAAGACCCTATTTATGAAACAGAAACAGACTCACAGACAAAGAGAACAGACTTGTGGTTGCCAAGGGGGAAGGGGGTTGGAGGAGGGAAGGGTTGGGAGTTTGGGGTTAGCAGATTCAAACTATTACATATAGGATGGATAAACAGCAAGGGCCTATTGTATAGCACAGGGAACTATATTCAGTATCCTGGGATAAACCATAATGGAAAAGAACATATATATGTATAAATGAGTCACTTTGCTGTACAGCAGAAATTAACACAACATTAAAAATCAACTATACTTCAATAAAACTAAAAAAACAAAACAAAACAAAACCCTGCCCTTTCTAGTGGCATAATGTTGGACAGACTGCTCAGCCTCTCTGTGCCTCAGTTTCTGCACGTCCAAATGAGGGATAATAATGTTATCCACCCTATAGGCTTGTTGAATTTCTTGTGAAGAATTTACAACAGTACCCGGTACATCATAAGGACCCAGCTGATTTTAGATACAGTAATTGTCCATTTCTGTCCACTCATTGCTCTGAAGCCATGGAGCCTCCTTCAGCTCAGGAGATGGCAACACCGTCCCCCCACAAAGTATGTTCACTGTGTCTGCTTCCACCCCCATCACCCATCATCCATGACTGGCTTATTTATCTGGGGATGCCCACCCCGGATGGAGACCACAAGCAGGGAGAAGGTACTGAATGCTTATTTGATGTTCCTGAAAAGCATTTATCAAGGAACAAAATTGTGTCATTTGTAGAGATGTGGATGGACCTAGAGTCTGTCATACAGAGTGAAGTGAGTCAGGAAGAGAAAAACAAATATCGTATATTAACGCATATACATGGAATCTAGAAAAATGGTGTAGATGAGCTTATTTGCAAAGCAGAAATAGAGACATAGACGTAGAGGACAAACGTATGGACACCAAGGGGGGGAAGGGGGTGGTGGTGGGATGAATTGGGAGATTGGGATTGACATATATACACTATTGATACTATGTATAAAATAGATAACTAATGAGAACCTACTGTATAGCACAGGGAACTCTACTCAATGCTCTGTGGTGACCTAAATGGGAAGGAAATCCAAAAAAGAGGGGATATATGTATACGTCTGGCTGATTCACTTTGCTGTATAGCAGCAACTAACACAATATTGTAAAGCAACTATACTCCAATAAAAATTAATTTAAAAAAAGAAAGGCGTTTATCTTTTGATGATCTGATTGATATCCATAATCTCCTAATAACCATGAGCTCCGTGAAAGCAGGGAGCTTGTCTGTTTTGGTGCACCTAGCTCAGGGCCTGACTCCTAGTAGGAACCCAGTTAGAATCAATAGTCATCATTGACTAAGAAAGCCCAGTGTCTCATGAGGCTTTGCATAAGCTGCCTGCCATGTGGACCTCGCCTCCTAACACTCTGTGTCCCTCGCTGACAACCATGGAGTTCCTTGCACATGCCTTGCATGTTCCTGCCGCAGGACCTTTGCACTTACCATTCCCTCTGCCTACATCTCTCTACTTTTAAAGAGTCCCATGTTTCCTTGACCTTCTGCTCAGATGTTACCACTTCCTTAGCATGCATCTAAAACAGCTCTTCCCTTCAGAGATCTCGTCAGCCTTTTTTTAAATTTTTACGGGAGCATAGTTGATTTACAAAGTTGTGTTTGTTTCAGATGTACAGCAAAGTGACTCAGTTACACATATACATATATCCACTCTTTTTTAGATTCTTTCCCATATAGGTCATTACAGAATATTGAGCAGAGTTCCCTGTGCTATACAGTAGGTTCTTATTAGTTATCTATTTCATATATAGTACTGCATATATGTCAATCCCAATCTCTCAATTTATCCCTCTCCCCCCACCCCCTGGTAACCATAAGTTTGTTTTCTACATCCATGACTCTACTTCTATTATGTAAATAAGTTCATTTGTACCCTTTTTTTTAGATTCCACATATAAGCAATATCATATGATATTTGTCTTTCTTTGTCTGACTTACTTCACTCAGTATGACAATCTCTAGGTCCACCCATGTTGCTGCAAATGGCATTATTTTGTTCTTTTTTATGGCTGAGTAATATTCCATTGTATGTATGTACCACATCTTCTTTACCCATTCATCTGTCGATGGACACTTAGGTTGCTTCCACATCCTGCCTATTGTAAATAGTGCTGCAGTGAACACCAGGGTGCATGTATCTTTTCGAATTATGGTTTTCTCCGGGTATATGCCCAGGAGTGGGATTGCTGGGTCATATGGTAGCTCTTGTCAACCTTCGATGTTATATTAATACTTCTGTTCATTGTGCGTCTCCCTTGCACCAATGCAGCCCTCACAATGCAGAGGTTTGGCCCCTCTTCCTCCTGCCGTTTCCCCAAAGTCTAGGATGCTACCTGTCTCCTGGAAGATGCACATCATTCTTGTTCAATAAAGGACCTGACGTCGGGGATGAATGAACATTTCTCCTGCAGGGACAAAGCACAGGGTAGCGGCCTGTTAGTCTGACGTTTATTCTCTGCCCAAAGACAAGGGCTTGGCGTGCAAAAGAGCTCGATGGCTATCTATTGAACCACCTGATGAATTCTGAGGGTGGATAACGCTGTTATGGCTGGAGGACTGCAGGAGACTCATGCGTTCTAACCGACTCTGCAGAAACTCTCACATGCACGTTTTTGTTCTGCTGCAGACCCCCTCACATGAGCGTTTTTGTTCTTCCGCAGACCCCCATTCAAAAGCACCTAAAGGTGGTTGCAGCAGCCTGTTCCCCGGCCCGCTCCCCTGAGGCCCACCGCCATCTCTCAATGAGATTCATCCACCGGTGTGACCCGCTCCCTCCCGAGATTGCTGATCTGCCCTTAGCAACAGAGAGAGGCTCAGACCATCACCATGGAAACTGCAGCCACGAGGAGAAGGGGAGGGGCTGAGGAAGGGGCCCGGGGAGCCCAGCCAACCGGAATTTTCCAGTCTTTGGAGTCCGTTGTGAACCCTGACGTGGCACACAGTGTGCCTTCCTCAAATATTTGTTGAAATAATGAATGGCTGAGCCACAAAGCATATGGCGGGGAGTTCCCCACATTCCCACTGCCCATTTAAGCCCCTTTGCAGTAAACTGAAAGTTGGAATCAGTGAGATCTGCATTTATTGAGTCTTTTCTTGGTTCAGTTTCCATCTTAGTGAAACTCAAAACCATCAGTCAAGTGTTAACATTTATCAAGCAGGCTAAGGGCTTGCTGTGGACTGAATGCTTGTGTTCCCCCAAATCCACATGTTGAAGCCCTAATTCCCAGTGGGATGGTGTTTGGAGGTGGGCTTTGTGGAGGTGATGAGGTCATGTGGGTGGAGCCCTCGTGATGAGATTAGTGCCCTTCTAAGAAGAGACACTGGAGAGATGATTTCTCTCTGCATCAGGTGAGGACACTGGGAGAGGGGAGTAAAATAGAGTTTTCCCAGAACCCAACCAGGCTGGTACCTGACCCAGGACTTCCCAGCCTCCAGAACTGTGAGAAATAAATGTCACCCAGCCCATGGCATTTTGTGATGAGAGCCCAAACTCAGCTCTGCATACCCTCAGCCCCTGGCTCTTTCCTACAATCCCCACACCGCCCCCCTAAAGCCAAGCCGAATTCCAAATTCCATACTTATTACCTTGTAACTGAGGAAGAGAAGGGTTGCCATGGACACAGCACAAGGTGGTCAGTGTCCTGGAGACCCAACCATTTGCAAACCATAGGCTATTTAAATGCTAGCCATCTGTTTTGCAAATTGTTTCCTGGGATTCCATTTTTCACCAGTGTTTCTCGAGCTTTCTTTCTCCGAGTGGCCTCCCTCTAGTCACCCTGATCAGGTCTTTCTGTGTAGTCTTTATTTTTGCCGCCTTTTACCTTGAAAAAATCCAGTCTAAAATGCCCTGGCTTTTGTCGTCCTAACAGTAAGATATCTATTTGAATTAATCAAATGTTTATATTAAAGATCTCATTCAACTGTTGTTTTTATTTTTTTGAGGCTATGGATGTTAAGGTGCAAATTATCACAGGCACCATTATAAAAGAAAAATGCTGTCTACTAAATTATGGCAAAAGTGTTAAAATCTGAAAAATATACCTTAGAATAAATGAGACCTTCTCCTCCTCCTCCTCTTTTTTTTCTTTTCTGAACATTTTCGACTACTTTTTTTCTTGTCTAGGGCATTGCTGTGTGATTTTGGGTGCTATGTGGTCAAAGCTCACTCTACCACCTGATGCCTACTAGAGCATCAATAGATAATAGCTGAATGAGTAGATGAATGAAGGAATAAATTTTGCCTCTGAAAAACTGGGGTCATAATGTTTTTATACTGTTTGCCTTCCTGTCTCTCTCTCTCTCTCTTTTTTAAACTTAATTATAGCATAAACATGTCCCAGATCGTTAGGTGGCCGGGTACTCAGTAAGCATTTAACAAACATTTGTGGTCATTATTATCATTATTGTTGCTGTTACCAATATTTAAGGTTGCCAGATTTAGCAAATAAAACTACAGGATGCTAGTTAAATTTGAATGTCAGATAAACAACAAATACTTTTTTGAGACTGCGTAATTGATTACATTGCTACAATGAACACAGACACAATGCAGAACTTTACAGTATCAAAACTTACACAAGAATTTTGTCAAAAAACAACAACAACAAATTTCATCAAAAGATCAGTGCCCAGAATCACAATGATGTTCTTTCATTTATTCTAAAACGTGTCTCTTTTTCAGATGTTAACATCTTTGCCATAATGTAGCAAGTGGTAGTCTTCTTTTATGATGTTGCCCAAAATAATTTACCTCTTAAAATCCATGGCCTCAAAACAAACAAACAAAACCAAGTGAATTCACTTCTGCAATCTCTACTGCAGACATAAAAACGTATTTTAAATGTCTTCAGAGTATAGACATACAGCTATTTAAGGATGAAAGCTTTACTGCAAGAGATGTAAATATATCAGGCAATTTTCTTCTATGGAGTAATAACAGTAAAAATATATATCATTTTTCAAAAGATTGGCCTAACTAGTAATCTATGATTTAGATAATTCCGTAATAAATTCATTTATAAATATTTTCTGAAAACCGAGGGCTTTTAAGTATAAAGAAATTTCTTTACATTTCCCCACCACTGGCAATTCATACACCTTGTAATGAACCCACTAAAACAAACAAAAAAACCCTAAGAATATATGCTATGAATCAAATCTGAGTAATTTAGGGGAAAAAATCTGAAAACTTGTATTATATTTTTACTTTTATAATTTTAAGTTATAGTGTAAACCTTACTGCATTCTGTCACTGGTTATCTTGCACCTTCATACAAGAAACTATCTCTGCACTTGGATAAACACAAAATACGAATGATTTCACAGAGACTGATGTTCTGTGTTACCCCACATAGGAAATACCCTAAGCAAAGCCAGCAGGACTCTTTTTCAGGCCCCAAGCAATCTGAACAAGAACTTTTAGCCTCAGAATAATGAGAGATGTGTGTCCATTTCAGAAAACGTCAGAAAAGCTGCAGAGGGAAAGATGGACTTAGTTTTTTTCTTCATAAATGCAATGCAGTATTTCAAGGTTTTACACTGTCAAGTTTAAAGTTTATTAACTCTAATAGTGCATCTGGAAACCAAACTAGAAACTGACATCTCACAGCTGGAAACACTTAGGGGAAATTACTACGCTGGCTAGTTTTTAGTTGAAAGTGTAAAGATGAACAGGAATGGCTATGTTGAACCAGTCTGGAGGTCGGTGTGCCCCCAAGATGTGTCTTTTTTTTTTTTTTCGCAGTACGCAGGCCTCTCACTGTTGTGGCCTCTCCTGTTGCGGAGCACAGGCTCCGGACGCTCAGGCTCAGCGGCTATGGCTCACGGGCCCAGCTGCTCCGTGGCATGTGAGATCTTCCCGAACCAGGGCACGAACCCGCGTCCCCTGCATCCTGCATCGGCAGGTGGACTCTCAACTACTGCGCCACCAGGGAAGCCCCAAGATGTGTCTTTATAAGCAGTTCTTCAAGATTCAAACAAATTTTTTTTTCTTTTAAGAAAATGAGGTGCATTACTTTCTTTTCGGACTGAAAATGCTACACATTCACTTTATAAATGTCAGAATATGCTTCTTACACAGGCCAGAAGCCTCAGCCCAAGCCCCAGCTCTCCCTCTACCCATCCTCCTCCTATCTCTGCAAAGTTCCTGGGCATCCTACTGTCTGACTGCAGACCTCAGGCCCTCCTGTATGGGGGAGATTCAGCCGAGATACAGCCCCATCACCCTCTGCTGAGACTTGGAACAAGGAGCAGAAACCACCCTGCCCCCTCCCCAATGAAGGTCCCCTGCAGCTAAGAGGCCTGAGAAAGTGGGGAGGAATCCTCGGGGGGACAAAACATCAGGGAGTGGACCTGGGCCCACGCCTAACCTTCACCTGTCAGGTGAGCGTACATTGGATGGGAGGAGTGAGAGAGGGGGCTGGTCTGAGTCTTCCCTGATTCAAGAGATACCCTCGAATTCCCCCTACAGTGAGCCTAGAGGAATTCAGAGAGACCCTGCCTGTAGCAGCCAGGGACTCAGGGAGTGCTCTGGGATGCTCACCCTTCACTCATCCATTCACTCGTTCATTCATTCATGCAACTGATATTTATGGAGCCAGGCACAGGGAGGACAGTGGTGACCAAGACAGGAAAAATGCCCTGCTTTCATGGGGTTCATACTCCAGCAGACCAGAAGTCCATCCACACAGGAGCAAATACAAAAAAGAGGAATTTCTAATAGGAGCCCATGCCACAGAGAACAAAAAGCAAGCTGATGTGGTGTTTGTTTTCTTTGTGGGCCGCACCACGCAACATGTGGGTTCTTAGTTCCCCAATCAGGGATGGAACCCATGCCCCCTGCACTGGAAGCGGTGGAGTCTTAACAACTAGACCACCAGGGAAGTCCCAAGCTGATGTGGTGTTGATTAGACTCTAATGTCAGGAAGAATCCAGCCACGGGAAGCTCCAGAGAGAACGAGTATAGCAAGAAACGGGGAGAGCAAAGGCCCAGAGGTAGGAAGGGGCTTTGCACGTCTAAAGGACAACAAGAAGATGGCCGCTGCACATGGGCAGCCAAGTGTAACAGAGGAGTCTTACCACGAGAGATTGGCTGCAACAGAGGCACTCTGGTTATTTATTGGATGCATTAGTTTTAAAACAATTTTTTAATAAAGGTCTCTCCCATAACACAGATGCAAGCGCTGTACTAATTTTTTAGGGCTTCCGTAACAAGTCACCACAGATGGTGTAGCTTAAACAACAGAAATCTATTCTCTCATGGCTCTGGAGGCTGGATGTCCGAGATCAAGGTCTTGGTTTCTCCTGAGGCCTCGCTGCTTGGCTTGTTCATCTGGTCTTTCCTCTGTGCGTGTCTGTATCCTAATCTCCTCTTATTCTTATAAGGATACACACCCATTGGATTAGGGCCCACCCATAGGATCTTGTTTTAAGTGAATCACCTCTTTAAAAACCTGGCTCCAGGGCTTCCCTGGTGGTGCAGTGGTTGAGAATCCGCCTCCCGATGCAGGGGACACGGGTTTGTGCCCCGGTCCGGGAAGATCCCACATGCCACGGAGCAGCTGGGCCCGTGAGCCATGGCCGCTGAGCCTGTGCGTCTGGAGCCTGTGCTCCACAACGGGAGAGGCCACAACAGTGAGAGGCCCGCGTACCGCAAGAAAAAAAAAAAAACCTGGCTCCTAGTACAGTGCCGTTCGGATGTACTGGGGGTTAGGATTTCGACATACAGATGGGGGAAGGGGAGATGACTTGCCTTCCATAATCAGGGTGTTGTTGGTACCTCCAACTGTTCCTGGCACAACAAGTAGGGCCTCAAGGGGCATGTGGAGTGAGTGGGTGAGTGGTGAGAACAGACAGTGCTGGTATCACTGGCACTGGACCGAAGTGTGATTTCTAACCATTTGCAGACACCTGCCCAGGCTCAGTGAGGCCCTTCTGCAGGTCTTGGTTCAAGGATGTGTTTCAATGTTCCCTGAGGGGCACGTGTCCACACCGCACGCCTTGGAGGGCCAGCAGGCTTGAGTCAGCCTCTCAGCCCTCCCCTTCCATCCCCACACGAGCTCCCACTTCTCGAGGACCACGAGGCAGCTCAGGCTGTCACCATGGAAACCGCAGCAGGATGAAGAGGGAACAGAGGGAGACCAAGATTGGAATTTTCCAGAATCTAAGGGTTCCAACCGTCAGCCCGCCCGGCACACACGAGGTACTTGAGAAACGCTTGTGGAAAGAAGAAATGCGCGTCTCTCCAGGCATTTCCCATCCCAAGGGAACCAGTGAAACAGAGGACTCGGGGATTAGCTGAGCGCAGATGCAGGGAGAACCGTCTTCTCACGTCCTCTCTGTCCGTGGGAATTTCTTGGCGAAACCAGGACTTGAAAATCTCAGAACTAAGCAGTTTCAGCATTGACTAGGTGCCAGGCAGCTGTTTAAGACTGCGTGCATGTGTTCCATCCGTTCCCACAACAGCCATGGGTGTGTCCTGTGTAGCTGCAGGGGAAGCTTCTGGAAATTGTAAGCAGGGAGTGGTGGACGGATGAGTTAAGAACCCAGGAGATCTGCCATTGGGCGTCGCGCCTGTGGCCACAGCACTGTGCGTTGTACTTAACACCTACCCAGAGGGCAGCTCTCCAGCGAGGTGCTCTTCACACACACGCACACAAATAATAAAGATAATAAAGGGGCAGGAGGAACATTGGGGAGGTGATGGATGCGTTTATGATCTTGATGGTGGTGCTGCTTTCACATACTTAACCCCAAACTCACTGAGTTGTGTACATTAAATAAGTGTTGCTCTTTACATGTCAAAAGAAAGAAAAAAAAGAACACAAGTGACAAAAGCAGGCAGGTCGCCTGCAGCGTCACTCACCTGCCACCTCCTCCCACACGACCTCACCTCTCTGAGCTTGTTTCCACCTCAGAGGCAGACAAGGATGCAGACAAGGATGCCAACTGTCCCATGTTACCCGGTTGTCGGAAATAGGCAATGAATTTATGTGCAGGAAAATGCTTAAAATTGTGACGACACATATGTATTACTGTGTCATGTCAGAAAGTCCTGTCTACACCAGCATTCACACGTGCTTTCAGAAGAGCTTAAAAAAGAAAAAAAAAAAGAAGAGCTTCCTAGTTAGGGAGTTTGGGATTGACACGTACATGCTGCTGTATTTAAAATGGATAACCAACAAGGACCTACTGTATAGCACAGGGAACTCTCCTCAATACTCTGTAACAACCTAAATGGGCAAAGAATTTGAAAAATAATAGATACATGTATATATAGAACTGAATCACTTTGCTTTTCCCCTGAAACTATCACAACATTATTAATCAACTATGCTCCAAGATAAAATAAAAAGTTAAAAAAATAATAAAGAAGAAGAGCTGCACAAATCTGGAGACCATCCTTCCCTCCCCTCTGTCCCATCCCTGACCCTTCCCCCGCTTGCCCAGCCCCTTCTGCAGAGAGAGGGATTCAGGCCAGACATTCCAAGGCACAAAGACCCCTCTTCCTCCCAGCCAGCTGCTGCCACCTGGCCCAGATCAGGGGGCCAGAGCCTCTCAGGAGGCCCAGATCAGAGGGGCAGTGAATTATGCTCTGTGCAGACTGAGGTTCTTTGTGACCAAAGAGTTCTCTCTAAGACCTGAGATTCAGTGTGCTGCGGACTGGATCTAACTCCTTCCCATACTGGGCTTATCAGCAGAGTTTAGACGAGACGCAGAACAGTATTCTGTGGTATGTCAGAGGTATGCTGGAGCCGGCTCTCGCAAGATCACAAGAGCAGAGATCTGTCTGTTGGTTCTTTGCTGTCTCCACCAGGCTTAGTTCAAGTTCTGCTCTCAGTAAATATTGTCTGAAGGAAAGGATGGGTGATGGAATAAATGAGGGTGTGGAAAGCTGTCTCTGCTAACGGTCTCTCCACTCCGGGTAGGCAGAGAGGAGACACTTTTTCAGTCACCATTTTATTCTCCATGCCCCTAGCGCACAGTCCAGTACACAATGGGAGCTCAATCAGTATTTCTGACCAATCAATATTCTGAAAACATGAAGTGCTGGTGCACTGCAGAGAAGATACTCAGGATTTCTAGCCACGTCCATAGAACCTCCCGACGCCAGTCTTCCCCTCTGCAGAGCCGCTGCGGATGGTGACTCATTTCATCGTGCGCAAAAAGCGCACATACACCCAGGATGCAAAGACCCTGTCGGACAGACCAGGCCCTCCCCCGCCGGCCTCATCCCTCTCCTCACTTGGTTCCCCTCACAAGGGCACCCACTTTCCCCTGAAGGATGCGGGAGCTCGGGCTGTTGCTGTGGAAACTGCAGCCAGAGTCAGGGAGGCGAGGGGCTGGGGAAGGTGAGGAGAGAGCCGCTGAGTGGAATTTTCCAGGCTCTGCAGTAAGATTGTCAGTTCAGTCCAACGACCTCATCTACATTTCTGCTGAACCCAAGTCTCTCGCAGGGTCCGTCACCCCTTTTCCTTTCTCTTTAGCCGTCTAGAGTTATGGTCTCCCTTGGAAATACTCTGCCCCTTCTCTTTCCTACTCTTTAGGCAAAACACCAACGCTGGACGATTCCACCTCCCAATCTGCCAGCCCCCTCAGTCTTCCCCAATGTGTAAAATATGCATAACACACACTTCGCCCTCCTAAGGACATTTTTAAGTATACAGTAGTGATAAATATATTCACAGTGCTGTGCAACCATCACCGTTATCCATGTCCAGAGCTCTTTTCATCTTGTAAAACTGAAATTCTGTACCCCTTAAACAATAACTCCCCATTCCCGCCGTCCCAGCCCCAGCAGTCACCATCTTACTTTCTGTCTCTGTGAATTTGATGTCTTAGGTGCCTCATGGAAGTGGCATCATAGAATAGTCATTAGTCTTTTGTGACGGATTTATCTCACTTAGCATAACGTCCTCAAGGTTCACCCATGCGGTAGCATGTGTCACAATTCCTTCCCTTTTAAGGCTGAGTCATATTCCATTGTATGCATACACCACACTTTGTTTACCCACTCATTCATCAGTAGACAACTTGGGTTGCTTCCACCTTTTAGCTATTGTGATCAAGGCTGCTATGAACATGGGTGTACAGGTATCATTTTGAGACCTTCCTCTTAATTCTCTTGGGTATATATTCAGAAATGGAATTGTTGGGTCAAATGGTAATTCTATTCTTTAATTTTTTGAGGTATGACCGTACTGTTTTTCCCAATGGCTGTCCTCCCCAGGTCCCCGATTTTAACCACAATAACCAACTTGATTGGGGTGGGTTTCCAGCTCTGCCATTTGTCATAGCAGTACTTTGGGTGACTTATTTATTTATTTATTTATGGTCGAGTTGGGTCTTCGTTGCGGCACGCGGGCTCAGTAGCTGTGGGGCACGGGCTTAGTGGCTCCGCGGCATGTGGGATCTTAGTTCCCCAACTGGGGATCGCACCCTCGTCCCCTGCAGTGGAAGATGGAATCTTAACCACAGGACCACCAGGGAAGTCCCTTTTGGTGACTTTTGAGGGAAACTTTATTGCAGGCCTGGCAGTGTTCCCACAGTTCCCAATGTTGAAACCACTCAATAATCACAGAACTTATGCTCGGTTTAATAACCAATACAATAGCACTTACGCTATGCCATTCAGTCCTCTGAATTCTTGCTTCAGAAAGGCTCATTTGAGATATGTTCTAATATTATCCCACTATTACATGCAAGGAGATGGCAGCTCAGGGCAGGCAATACGTTCTGGAGGTTCACACAACTAGCAAGTGGCAAAGCCAGGATTCGAACCCAGGCAGCCAGAGTTTGTCACCTGGGTTCTTCGCCCCAGGAGTTACGTCCTTGCTTGGTAGATTTCTAAGGGCTGCCTATGCTCTGATGCCCATTTTAGAGCTGAGGCAACTAAGGCACCAACCTAGGATTTTCAAAGTGAGCTGACCACCCTCTGACTCAATTTCCCTCACTTGTTTCAGTAGTAGGATTTGCCACACAGAGCCACCAAGGAGCCTTAGCTAGCTATTTACAGATTATATGCTACTGCAGCAAGGCGGTGTATAGATAATAAAGCACTCAAAAGAAATAGATCATTTCAAAAGGTGGAAGTAAAAAAAAAGTAGAGATAAAACGTCTTAAACCTTTTCGCACGGTGCTCCATTTTGGACACCATTGGTCCATTGGCAAGAGAGGAGGTGGCTTAGAATAGGGTGGTGGCTCTGGAAATTGGGAAATCTGGGAGGACTCGAAAGATACGCAGAGGAGAAGAGGCCTGGGTGGAGCTGTATCTTGGGAATCCTTGACGTGTTGCTGGTGGGCTGGGTTTGTTGATGTTTAGATCAGTCCTGAACTTGCACCAGTCGTACTGAATGTCATCCGAGGGGAACGTCCAGTTGCTGGGTGGATGTCTGTTTCTGAAGCTCCTGAGGGAGGTCTGGGCTGGGGATGCAGATTTGGAGATCCTGCCAAATGCACAGAGTCACTGGAGATCACAGGGTTGTACACTGTACAACTCCAGGGGGCGCCATCTATGTAGATAACACTATGAGTGGGAATTTCATCTGCATCACCCAAGGAGAGTGGGGCAAGAGAGGGGCATTCAAACCTCTACCGACTGATCAGAAAGATGAGACATGATGATGAAAATATTACCCACTCCCACAGGGGTTTGCACACAAAGGGGAGGCCACCTTTCAATTACCCTTATTCATTCACCACTGCTTTACTTACAAATATATATTTTTATGTATATATACCCCAAAGTCATGATCTTCACAGACGAGTGGTGCAGACAGAGAGCAAGGGAGACTTCTAGAATTCAGAATTGACCCTTGGAGAAGGAAAAAATTGTCTATTTTACTTGTAGCACCCACCCAACCAAACATTCATTCATCGAAATATCCATCCATCCGTCTACCCATCCATCCATCCATCCATGCATTATCCATCCATCATCCATCCACTCATCAGTCCTTACACTCACCCACCCATTAATCCATCCTTCAATCTATCCAACCATTCATTTATGCATTATTCTAGCCATCATCCATCCATCCAACGATTAATCCATCCATCGATCTCTCCAACCATTTGTTCATTTAATTATCCATCCATCCATCCAACCATCATCCATCCATCCATCAACCCATCATCCATCCATCCATCCATCATCCATCCATCCATCCATCCAACCATCATCCATCCATCCATCTAACCATCATTCATCCATCCATCCAACCATCAATCATCCATCCATCCAACAGAGGAAATACATCTCTAAGAAACAAAAATGTGAACACCTTAATGATAAATTTAGCTACGTGTTTATTCACTAAATGTAAGCCAGAAGGCACTGCATGACTCCTCCCAGCTCCCCATCTGAATCTACCCCCATCCGCTTTCTTCCTCACTCACTCCCATCACACACCCTGGCTTCCCTGCTGTTCATCAAGCATGAGAAACATGCCCCATCTTCCAATGTTTCCAGGTGCCATTCTCTCTGCCCAGAATGGTTGTTTCTCTAACGATCCAAAGGTTTGTGCCCTCCCTTCATTCAGGTCTGCTCAAATACCTCTACCTCCAGGAAGACCTCCTTGATCAGCTAAAAGATCCCCTTCCTTCACTCTCCATCTCCTCATCCTGTTTACCCTTTATAGAACTTACCATCATCTGATATTTAAGTTACATTTATCGACTGTTATTCTCACATACATGAAAGATTCTTAACGGCGGGGGGGGCGGGAATCTGTCTTGGTTTCTACTTCATGCATCAGGTTTAACTCAGCGCTGACCCATAGTGGGACCTCAATAAATACTTGCATAGTAAACACATAATTTGGAGGGGGGTGAAGGAAGGAATGAATGGTCTACCAGCAGTCAGAAACTGGGACTTATGTCTCACCGTTTCATTTTCCAGATCTAGAATAAAGCATGTAAAACAGGCAGTAGCTCCATGAATACACATAGGTGTGTATATCTAATTTCTCAGTTCACATGCAATACGAATATGTACTAAATAAATGAATGGTGAAAACATAAACTGCTGTGTCACGGCTGCTCAGAACAGATTCAAAACTTCACTCGGAGTCGGTGGAGGCTCCGGCAGACGCTTTTTTTTTCCTTCTTTTTTTCTCTTTCTGCGAAGATGGTACCACTGACGCATTTCAACCCGCGCAAAATGTGCAGACGTGCTGCTGACGTGGAGGCTGCGCAGTGAGCCTAGCCCTCCCAGGTGGTGCGAGTCTGATGCGCGCCCCTCTGCTCCACTCCCAGAGCAGGAGCCCCCACGTCTGTGGTGACGCAGGTGGGCTCAGGCAGTTGCCATGGAAACCATAGCGACAGTGTGGAGGGAAGATGTGGGACTGTAGAAGGGGCCCTGAATGTCTCTGCCTCTGCAGGGAGTGTGTGTGCGCAGAATCCAAATCCCAGCCTGGTACACAGTAGGCCCTCAAGGCAGGTCGGCAAGGCCAAAGTCTGTGCCCCCAGAAATCCCAGGGATTCCATCCATCATCCTGGAATCTATTCTTTTTTGGCTCCGTTTCTGGCAAGAATTAATATCCCAAGTCTTTGGATCTAGGAATGGTGGCATGCGTTTAGTCCTTTCCCTCACGAATTCTGTACAAGCAACTGAAATAGGGTCCAGCACTAGCCCCCGGGAAGCAGCACGGACCGCGCCGGAGCGGCCCGCGGTGACAAAGGGCTCTTCTGCCCGCCCCCCACTCCGGCTGACTGAGGAGGGACCCCAGGCCCAGGGAGTGGGGCACAGGCAGCTGAGCTCTTCAGGAGCCGGGGAAACAGTCAGAGAGGACCTGGGCAGGGGGCTGTTCCAGGCAGAGGGAACAGCCAGTGCGAAGCAGAGCCAGCTTCCTCTTTGTAAGATCACAGAGAGGCCAGACTGAGGGAGGGAGGGGAAGGCAGGGGGCTGAAGACCCTGCAACCAGGCCCACATCAGGGGTCCCTGTGCTGAGGGTTTAATGCTCTGAGGTCACCATCATGAAATTCCTTTTTGTTTGTTTGTTTTGTTTTTGTATGTTTGTTTTTGGCCACATGGTTTGTGATGTCTTAGTTCCCCGACCAGGGATTGAACCCAGGCCCACAGCGGTGAGAGCACAGAGTCCTAACCACTGGACCACCAGGGAATTCCTCTTCTTTTTCTTTTGAGGAAATTGTTAATTTCATCTTTGAAGTTGAGTTTTGGAAGTGAAGTCCCACAGGACAGGGATCTGTGTCCAGGGCTGGGAGTCCTGCCCTCCACTTAGTCCTGCATCCCTGGGGCGGGTTCTGGGCAGTTCAGAAACCCTCCCCTCCGGGAACCCTTGCTGCCCTCTGCCCCCCCCAGGAGGGGGGTTCAGGGCACAAGCCTGGGGACGGTTAGGGTGAGATGGGCCCCAGCCCCCGTGAGGGTCTGCGCTCGCCCCCCAGCAACCCCATGTGGCCGAGGGAGCGTGACACTGAATGGCAAACAAAAAACACCATTGACAGGTTGAGGGAAAGACTGCGGAAGAAAGGAAAGAGGCTTTTCCTGCTTTTTTGAACCAGAGGCCTGCATTTTCCTTTTGCACTGGACCCTGCAAGTTATGCAGCCGGTCCTGGCTGGAGGGGTCAGCCCAGGCCAGGTGGCCGAGACCCCGTGTGGGCCGTGCGAGGGGAGAGCATTTACTTGTGGGAATTATCACGTACACGGGGGAAGATGCTATTTAACATGTTGTGTTCGCTTTCAAGGGGAAAGGAGCCGTTGAGGGAAGGGAAGGAGTAGACCATTAGGAGGAGGTGGCGGCTGGGCTGGGGGGTGGCAGAGGGCAGGGCCAGCGGTGGACTCAGAGAGACGGAAGGCAGGGGTGGAAATGGTCAAGAAGAGACAGAGGGAGGGGCCTTCCTGCTGCATCTCCTGCTGCCTGAGGGGAAGCAGATGTGGAGTCTGACCTTGGCCCCAGGACTTCTGAGCCCCCTTCCCCAAGGCAGCAGTGCCCCTGGAGTGAGCCCTGGTCCTGCACCCAAGGCCCAGCCGGGAGCCCCACCAGAGACACAGCCTCCAACCAGGGAAGAGGGTGGTTCTCATTGCAACCACAAGCCTTGTTCAGAGATCCGGAGGTGCCCACCTCCTGACCGTGGTTGTGGTTTAAGTACCAGTGTCTGTGCAGCTGTGGGCTCACTCTTGGTGTTGTACACTCTGTGGGTTGGGAACGAATGTGTAACGACATGTATCCATCGTGTGGCATCATGCAGATCATTTTCACTGCCCTAAAACTCCTCTGTGCCCTGCTCCATTCATCCTACCTTCCTCCCCACCCCTGGCGACCACTGATCTTTTTCCTGTCTCCATAGTTTTGCCTTTTCCATGTCACATATTTGGAATCATACAGCATGGAGCTTTTTCAGATTGACTTCTATCATGGAGTCATGTGCGTTTAAACTTCCTCCATGTCATTTCGTGGTTTGATGGTTCTTTTTTTTTTAGTGCTGAATAATACTCCATACTCTGGACATAAATGGATTTGGGGGTGAAGGTGTCTCCCCTGATAGTCCCTGGACTCTAGTCGGGGCACAGACCAGGCCCTTCCTGCATCCTATTTTATTCTGGCACACAGGAGGGGCCCCGTCAATGTTTCTGACGGAATTCAAGGAGGAATGCTGGTGTTCAGAGGAGACTGGCGATTCTATCCACATCTGCAGAGGCCCCGTGTTCCCTGCTGCAGAGAGACTCGGCCTGTGTCGCATTACGTGCACAAAATACCATATGAGCCCCCGATGCCCAGACTGCGCAGGGAGTGGGTGGGGGGACCTCGCTCTCCCCAGCCAGGCTGGTCTAACGTCTATCCCTCTGCCCCATCCTCCCTGGGAGACCACGGTGTTGCCATGGAAACTGCAGCTGGATGGGAAAGGCTGGAGGGGAGTGGGGCAGGGAGATCCCAGGGGCTTAAAATCAGGGCCCAGCACATAGTAGGCCCTTCATATGCAGACTTAACCACTGTGCCTCCAAAAATGACCCTAAGGAATCTCTACCAGACAACATTATCCAAACTGAGAGAATTTGCCTCTGTTTGGGGACAGAAATTTGTAAGGTCTTATATGCTCATCCCAGAAGCATCCTTATTTCTATTTATCACAAGAATTCTGTAGGTACAAGTTGGACTGCAGCTAAACACACATACATTTATTTGTTTGTTTGTTTGTAGCAGGATCTTGAGCTAGGAATCTCTCTCGTGGGTTTTGTAGGCGTATCTGCAGGAATCCTCAGAGCATCCTTCCGGGTGTTATTATTCTCATTTGCTAATGAGTGAACTGTGGCCCAGAGAGTTTAGGACATATTGGGACTGGACAGAGCCAGCCGCAGGAATATGTTCGGGGGGACCATTTCAGGAACCAGGGACAGCAAGTGCAAAAGCCCAGGCCAGATGAACTCTGTTCTCTTCAGAGAGCAGGACAAAGGTCAGTAGTAAAGGAAGGAAGTGGGTTCGGGAATCAGGACGGGGTGGGGCGGGGTGGTCAGCAGGGCCCTCACTAGGTAACACAGTGGTTTTAGGAACAGTTGATTACATCTGAGTTATAGGTGTGAAACACCTCTTTGGCTACTTTGTAGAAAACAGACTGGAGGCCACAGTGGCCTTGGGAGTCCTTTTCCGTCCGACAGATGGGAAGGAAATGTATGGAGAGCTCCAAATGTGTTAACTACACAGGACTCTCTTAGCAACCTTCCACAACCCCTCTCCCCTCCCTCCCCGGCTTCAGCAGTCGTTTCCATGGCAACAGTCTGAGCCCACCTCCTTCCCACCAGCAGGGGGGAGTCCCTGTAGGGTCGGGGGTGGGTAGACAAGGCAGAGGCATGAACGTCATAACAGCCCAGCTGCAGAGGCCAAGGCCTGGGGGGGCTCAGGTAGCATCCCCCACCCCACCCACGTGATCTTTGTGCACAGTGAAATGCATTTGGGGATGAAATCTTTGCAGTGGGGCAGAAAGGTGGTTCTAGAAATCACACATCTCCCACAAGGATCGGTAACATAAGCAGATCTCTTCCCAGCATGAATTCATTCATTCGTTTACTCACTAATCCAACAAATATTGCCTGAGCCTCTGCTGTGCACCCGGCCCTGTTCCCAGGTGGGGAAAACAACAGTGTACAATAAACAGAGATGAGGTCCTGCCCGTCTGGGGACAGGGTGTGATGGATGAGGCATTCATTCTTCACGGGCTTTAGTCGTTGATTGATCCTCCACAAGTTTGCCGAGTGGCTACGTTGTGGTGAGTACTGCCTGCGGTAGAGAGGGAAACCAACAGACAGATCCCTGACAAAGGCTCTCTTTGGCCAAACTCTGGCCAGGCTCTCCTGACCCTCTGACTTTTCAACCAGGTCTCAACTTCCAGACTTCTGCGTCTATTTCTGCATTGTTCAATTTGAGCAGTCTATTTCTGCATTGTTCAATTTGAGCAAGAATCTTGCTTCAATTCGTTTAGCTACAATCTCCCACGCTGGGTGTCTGGTGGCCCTCAATATCTGATCAGGTTTCTCACCACCCCCACCCCGTCATCCCCTGGGAGACGCCTGATCACCCTGCCCTGGCTTCAGCAAGAACTGGGAGATGCCCGTCAAAGGGCACAAACTTCCAGTTAGAAGATGAAGAAGTTCTGGGGGTCTGGGTCTAATGTACAACATGGTGGCTAGAGTTAACAGTATCGTATGATATACTTGAAAGAGACTAGATCTTAAACGCTCTCACCACCAAAAAGAAATGAGCAGAGTTCCTCATCAATATCATGTAACAATCTAAATGGGAAAATAATTTGAAAAAGAATACATACATGTATACGTATAACTCAATCACTTTGTCATACACCTGAAACTGTCACAACATCATTAATCAACTCTACTCCAATATAAAATTAAAAGTTTTAAAAAAGTAGGAAAAAAAAAAAGAAACGAGCATTATGTGATGGCATGGAGGTGCTAGCTAATGCTAAGGTGGGAATCACATTGCAATATATTAATGTATCCAATCAACACTTATACACCTTAAGCTATGTGTCAATTACATCTCAATAAAGCTGGGGAGGGGAGAAATCCCACAAGGTCAGTTTAGCCAGAATCTCCCCTTCCCCCTGAGGTTTAATAACTTTCCATCCACTGATACCCACCCCACTCTGCTCCTTGGCTATAAATCCCCACTTTTCCTTGTATTCAGAGTTGAACCCAATCTCCCCACCACCACCACCACCAGTGTAGTGGTCCCTGCACCTATCTCTATGGTCCTGAATAAAGTCTGCCTTACTGTGTTTTAACAAGTGGCATAATAATTTTTTTTTACATAAAACATAAATAATAAGAACGTAGCGTGTAGCACAGGGAACTCTACTCAATACTCTGTAATGGCCTATATGGGAAAAAAATCTAAAAAAGGGTGGGTATATGTACGTGTATAACTGGTTCACTTCGCTGATTCACCTGAAACTAACACAACATTGTAAATCAACTATACTTCAATAAAAACAATTTTTAAAATATAAAATAAAATAATTTTTTTACAGCCCCTTTCTTTATGGACCTTATGGTCATGGGAGACATATAATAAAATACATTTCTGTTTTGGGAGGATGCTAAGGGCTGTGGAGAGTAAAAAGGCTAGGTCAGGGGTGGGGTTGGAGGTGGTGGTATTTGGACGTGGACGTGAATGAAGGGCTTGGCAAACCACAGGAATAGGTGAGAGGTGAGCACTTAGTGCTTCAGCTGTGTGGGCAGGAGACAAGGAAGAGAGGCCAGACCGTTGTGGGGAGAGGGAACTGGAGAGGGAGATGAAGCCTGAGAATTACCACTGCCAGACTGTGCAGAGCCCTCTGACTCTGGTAAGAGCCTCGGGTTTTGTTAATTCATCATTAATAAATTGCTAGTGTTAAACACACTGCATCTCGGCTGTAGTACCAAAGCTGATGAAAATATGTTAACCTATTATGGATTAGCCTGTCATGGAACACATGGGCCAATGCAAAGTATTGAATACCCAAGGCTGAGGAAAGTCCTGGTCCCAAATATCCAGATATTTGAACCTTGAATCTTAATGTGAGAGTGGAAAATATAAAATCCAAGCAAATTCAAAACAAACAAAGAAAAACACAGAAACAAAAACAAAAAGCGATGTTCTGAATAGGTTTTCCATACTATTGTTATTGAGGAGTTGATTGTGTTTATTCTTTATAGCTGTTTAGCTGTATGATAAAATGCAAAAAATAAATAAATAAGTTGCTAGTGTTGATAACGTTGAAAGCATAGGGGAGGGAAAAAAATCTCTTTTCAATGAGTCTCGGTTACTCTGGCAGGGACCCTGTGAGTGAAAGGCAATTACCAAAGCAGGTGGACGAGAGCAAAACCAACAGAAACGTATTAACACGTGAGTTGTGCGTGTGACACACAGGAGCACCCAGAGATGATTGACCCAAAGCGTGGGTCAGAATTTGGGGTCTATATACCTAACTTAGTGGGGGAGGGGCGTGGGAGAAAGGACGTTAGCTTTCTGATGTATCTTTGGGAAGATACATGGACCCCCTTTGGGGAATAGATGGGAGGAAGAATATGGGTGAATTGTCTGGACGTCTGTCTGGATGTGGTTTCTGCTCCACGTCTCCCAGAAGAGGGAGTTGCCCCCGGGAGGGGATTAATGACACGTGAGGCTCTGCTTTTAGGCAGGTAAGGCATTTCAGGAACCCAAATGCCTTCAGCTCGAATAATTCGTGTGCCAAAGTGCCGTCTTTTGGGTGGCGTATCCTGGTGCCCTTGAACAGGCACTTGATTGAGCACCTGCTGGATGCCAGGCTCAGTGCTCGACGCCCAAGTTACGCCAGGGAACAGGGTCTCTACTTCCCGACTTCTGGATTGTTGGGAGAGACAGGCGTTCCTCAGGAGCTCGCACAAATGTGCGCTTCCAGAACAAAAATGTATTTTTCCAGCACCCGCTACCTGCCAAGGAATTTGCCCGCCAGGGACAGAGGTTACCAAAGTGATGTCGATGTGGGTGAGACGGCGGCTGCGTGGATTGGGCGGCAGTGAACATAGAGAAGGACAGAGGCGGGGAGGTCTGGGGACCTATTTTATTTTATTTATTTTTTTATTGTAGTGTAGTTGCTTTACAATGTTATATTCGCTTCTGCTGTACAGCAAAGTGAATCAGCCAGACGTATACATATATCCCCTCTTTTTTGGATTTCCTTTCCATTTAGGTCACCACAGAGTATTGAGTAGAGTTCCCTGTGCTCTACAGTAGGTTCTCATTAGTTATCTATTTTATACATAGTATCAGTAGTGTGTATATGTCAATCCCAATCTCCCAGTTCATCGCCCCCCTTCCCACCTTGGTGTCTATACGTTTTTATCTCTATGTCTGTGTCTCTACTTCTGCTTTGCAGATAGATTCATCTGCACCGTTTTTCTAGATTCCACATATATGCGTGAATGTATGATGTTTGTTTTTCTCTTTCTGACTTACTTCACTCTGTATGACAGTCTCTAAGTCCATCCACGTCTCTGCAGATGGCACAATGGGGACTTATTTTAGATGGTGGTGCCATTTTCTGAGATGAGGGGGTTCGTTTTGGTCGTGGCTGAGCCGGACTCTGCAAGCGTCTGCCTCTCTGAGACCTGGGGAGGGGATGGGGTGGCCTCTGGGCCCCTTCTCCCACTGTCTTGTGAAGATGGGGGACTGCCATGCAGTCCTGTGCTAATTACCAAGAGTTTGCACTCACTTCACAGGTGGAGGGCACAAGACTGCCCTCTCTTTAGACATCAGCCAAATGTTTTGGGAGTTCCCAGGCCACCCCCACACTTCTGGCTACCAATTCGGGGATCCTCAATTCCTTCAATCACCCCAAATTCTATACTTCACTAGAAAGGCTCACAGAACTCAGGAAAGCACTATGCTCACAACGTGATATTATTATAAAAGATACAGACGAGCAGCCTCCCAAGGAAGGGATGCAAAGGGCGTGACATGAAGCTTCTTGGTCCTCAGGGTGCCTCACCTTCCTGCCCATCCGTGTGTGTCACCAGGGAAGCTCATCCGAGCCTCGGTGTCCAGAGTTTTTATTAGGATTTCATTATGCAGCCATAGTTGATTTAATCATTTGTCCTACGATTGAATTCAGTATCCTGCTCCTCTCTCTCCTCCCCAGAGGTTAGGCTGATGGTCTTTCAGCCACACAACATTCTTTTTTTTTTTTAATTTATTTAATTTATTTATTTTTGGCTGCACTGGGGCTTCGTTGCTGTGCATGGGCTTTCTCTAGTTGTGGTGAGTGGGGGCTACTCTTTGTTGCAGTGTGCGGGCTTCTCATTGCAGTGGCTTCTCTTGTTGCGGAGCATGGGCTCTAGGAGCATGGGCTTCCATAGTTGAAGCACATGGACTCAGTAGTTGTGGCTCACAGGTTTGGTTGCTCCATAGCATGTGATGAGATCTTCCCAAACCAGGGCTCAAACCTGTGTCCCCTGCCTTGGCAGGCGGATTCTTAACTGCTGTGTCACCAGGAAAGTCCCCGCACGACATTCTTAATCACTAGGCTCACAGCCCTACAGATATGGTGTGTGTGTGTGTAAATGGTCAAAGATACGCAGTATAAGGTCACACTGTAAGAAAACACATTCTTCACATTGCTCTAGACCGTGCTTCTCAGCTGGGAATGAACATTGTCCTCAGAAGGCGTCTGGCAGCATTTTTTTAATCACAAGCCGGGGATAGGAGATTAATGAGTAGAGGCTAAGGATGCTGTTCAACATCCTGCAATGCACAGGACGGCCCCTACAAGAGTTATCCAGCCCCAACTGCCCATTATACTGAACCAGACTGAATGGGGTGTATTATACAATTCAGTTGAGTGACTACTATGGTATAATAAAAAATATATTGAGGGGGCTTCCCTGGTGGTGCAGTGGTTGAGAGTCCTCCTGCTGATGCAGGGGACATGGGTTCGTGCCCTGGTCTGGGAAGATCCCACATGCCGCGGAGTGGCTGGGCCCATGAGCCATGGCCACTGAGCCTGCGCGTCCGGAGCCTGTGCTCCGCAAGGGGAGAGGCCACAACAGTGAGAGGCCCACATACTGCAAAAAAAAATATATATATATATTGAGTCTTTATATTTGGTCTATAAATCTTTATCTCCAGCTCCTGACAGAGCTTGGCATTTCCTGAGTGATGGGAATGTCTGTTATGCTGATGAAGTGACTACTGGTGGGACTCCTAGATCATTTCAGATGGGGGCTGGTCACCGGAAAGACCAAACATATGATTAGAGGGTTTGAACTTTCAGCCTAACCTCCCAATCTCCAACCTCCAGGGATAGTGGGGCCGGAAATGTGAGCTCAATTACATGGCCAATGATTTCATCACACATGTCTATGTAAAGAAATCTTGATATTAAAAACTCTGAACAACAAGGCTCAGGGAGCTTCCTGGTTGGTGAAAATATTGATGTACTGAGAGGGTGGTGGAATCCCTGATTCCACAAGGATAGAAGCTCTTGTTCTTACAAACTTGCCCTATATACCTGTTCATCTGGCTGTTCATTGTTATCCTTTATAATAAAATGGTAATCATAAGTACAGCAAAAAAATAAAAAAAAATAATAATAAAATAAAATTCAGTTGAACGTATAGCTTTTTAACACTGACTCTGCTTCATGCCCCTGGCAGGCACCCAGGACAAGACACCCACACATAGGAAGATATACATGAGGGACCTTCAGCTTAGACAATAAGAAAAAATGAGAAAAATAAGGTCCAGGGAAATGAACTTCCAAGTAGTTGATGTCTACTTAAGACATGTGCATGACTTACAAGTGGGTGTCTCCTGACCACTGGATGTTTTGTGTGTATCATTAGAAAAGTGTCTGCTTCTTTCTTTCTTTCTTTCTTTCTTTGGCTGTGTCAGGTCTTAGTTGAGGCATGCAGGGTCTTTTGTTGTGGTGCGTGGGCTTCTCGCCAGTTGTGGCGCATGGGCTTAGTTGCCTTGTGGCATGTGGGATCTTAGTTCCCTGACCAGGGATCAAACCCACGTCGTGTTCACTGGAAGGCAGATTCTTTTTTTTTTTTTTTTTTAATTTTTCAACTTTATTTTATTTATTTTTTTATACATCAGGTTCTTATTAGTCATCAATTTTATACACATCAGTGTATACATGTCAATCCCAATCGCCCAATTCATCACACCACCATCCCCAACCCCCTGTGGCCTTCCCCCTTTGGTGTTCATACGTTTGTTCTCTACATCTGTGTCTCAACTTCTGCCCTGCAAACTGGTTCCTCTGTACCATTTTTCTAGGTTCCACATACATGCGTTAATATACGATATTTGTTTTTCTCTTTCTGACTTACTTCACTCTGTATGACAGTCTCTAGATCCATCCACGTCTCAGCAAGTGACTAAATTTCGTTCCTTTTTATGGCTGAGTAATATTCCATTTATATATGTACCACAACTTCTTTATCCATTCATCTGTCAATGGGCATTTAGGTTGCTTCCGTGACCTGGCTATTGTAAATAGTGCTGCAATGAACATTGTGGTGCATGTGTCTTTTTGAATTATGGTTTTCTCTGGGTATATGCCCAGGAGTGGAATTGCTGGATCATATGGTAATTCTATTTTTAGTTTTTTAAGGAACCTCCATACTGTTCTCCATAGTGGCTGTATCAATTTACATTCCCACCAAC
>NW_020172996.1:1226462-1226803 GCF_003031525.2 Neophocaena asiaeorientalis asiaeorientalis | reverse complement strand
TTCCTCTATGCTCACTTTCTGGAGAGTTTTTAATCATAAATCGGTGTTGAATTTTGTCAAAAGCTTTTTCTGCATCTATTGAGATGATCATATGGTTTTTTTTGTTTGGGTTTTTTTTTTTTTTTGGTTTTTTTTGCGGTACGCAGGCCTCTCACCACTGTGGACTCTCCCGCCGCGGAGCACAGGCTCCGGATGCGCAGGCCCAGCGGCCATGGCCATGGGCGCAGCCGCTCCGTGGCACGCGGGATCCTCCCAAACCAGGGCACGAACTCACGTCCCCCGCATCGGCAGGCGGACTCCCAACCACTGCGCCACCAGGGAAGCCCCATTCATATGATTTT
>NW_020172996.1:1200400-1226373 GCF_003031525.2 Neophocaena asiaeorientalis asiaeorientalis | reverse complement strand
ACTTTTGTTTGTTGGAAGATTTTTAATCACAGTTTCAATTTCATTACTTGTGATTGGTCTGTTCATATTTTCTATTTCTTCTTGGTTCAGTCTTGGAAGTTTATACCATTCTAAGAATTTGTCCATTTCTTCCAGGTTGTCCTGTTTTTTGGCATACAGTTGCTTGTAGTAGTCTCTTAGGATGCTTTGTATTTCTGTGGTATCTGTTGTAAATTCCCCTTTTTCATTTCTAATTTTATTACTCTTTTTTTTTTTTAACATCTTTATTGGAGTATAATTGCTTTACAATGGTGTGTTAGTTTCTGCTTTATAACCAAGTGAATCAGCTATACATAAACATATATCCCCATATCTCCTCCCTCTTGCGTCTCCCTCCCACCCTCCCTATCCCACCCCTCTAGGTGGTCACAGAGCACCGAGCTGATCTCCCTGTGCCATGTGGCTGCTTCCCACTAGCTATCTATTTTACATTTGGTAGTGTATATATGTCCATGCCACTCTCCCACTTTGTACCAGCTTACCCTTACCCCTCCCCGTGTCCTCAAGTCCATTCTCTTCAGCTGTGTCTTTATTCCTGTCCTGCCCCTAGGGTTTTCATGAACTTTTTTTAGATTCCATATATATATGTTAGCATATGGTATTTGTTTTTCTCTTTCTGACTTCACTCTGTATGACAGACTCTAGGTCCACCCACCTCACTTTAATTAGATGGAAATGTATATAATAGATGGCTTGGCATCAAGTTCATGAATCCCAAGGACATTCCAAGGTGGGCTGTTGACCTGAGGTTTCCTCTGGACCCCAAGCCTTGTGTTGACTCTCCAGTGCCTTCTACTCAGGAACCAGGTGATCCCTGTTGGAAATGTCACTCTGGCTGCTCCCTTATTTCCATTCCTCCCTCAACCACCGTTATTTCTCATGGAGGTGATCACAAAAGCCGTTCTACCTTGAAAACAGCCAGAGTGTAAACGCTTTAAACGCAGCCCAGATTTTGCAACAGGAACTCCCCCATCCATTGCTGTTGGGAATGCAAAATGGCGGAACCACTCTGGAAAAGTGAGTTTCTTATGAAGATAAACATGTTGGGCTTCCCTGGTGGCACAGTGGTTAAGAATCCGCCTGCCAATGCAGGGAACATGGGTTTGAGCCCTGGTCTGGGAAGATCCCACATGCCGCAGAGCAACCAAGCCCGTGCACCACAACTACTGAGCCTGCGTGCCTCAACTACTAAGCATGGGTGCCTGGAGCCCATGCTCTGCAACAAGAGAAGCCACCGCAACAAGAAGCCTGCACATCACAATGAAGAGTAGTCCCCAGTCGCCACAACTAGAGAAAGCCCGTGCACAGCAATGAAGACCCAAAACAGCCAAAAATAAATTAATTAAATAATTAAATTAAACAAAACAAAACATGCCCCTGGGAATTCCCTGGCAGTCCAGTGTTAGGACTCCATGCTTCCATTGCCAGGGTCCTGGGTTCAAACCCTGGTCAGGGAACTAAGATCCTGCAAGCCACGTGGTGCAGCCAAAAAAAAAAGCTACATGACTCAGCCATCCCACTTCTAGGTATTGACCCTAAAAACTTGGAAACCTATGGTCACCCCAAAACATGGGCATGAAAATCAAAACCACAATGAGATACCACTTCACGCCCACTGGGTGACCATGATTTAAAAAAAAAAAAAAAAAAGGAAAATAACAAGGTTGACAAGAATGTGGAGGAATCGAAACCCTCACATGTTGCTGGCGGGAATGTAAAATGGTGCAGTCTCTCTGTGGAAAACAGTTTGGCAGTTCTTCAAAATGTTAAACATAGATTTACTGTGTGGACCCAGCAGTTCCACTCCTGGGTACACACCCAAAAATACTTGAAAGCAGGGACTTAAAGAGATAAGTGTGCATCCATGTTCAGAGCCACATTTTTCATAGTAGCCAAAGGTGGAAAGAACCCAAGCGGCCATCAACAGATGGGGAGGTAAACAAAATGTGGCCTATCCACACAACGGAGTATTTTTCACCCATAAAAAGGAGTGAAGTTCTGGTACCTGGTACAACATGGATGAACCTTGAAGACCTAATGTGAGGTAATCCAGGCACAGAAGGACAAGTATTGTGTTATTCTACCCTCACGTGGTCTCCTGCATTGGCAGATTCATAGGGACAAAACATAGAATGGTGGTTACCAGGAGTGGGGGTAGGGGAATAGGAGTTATTGCTTCTGTTTGGGGATGAAGAAATATTTGAAAATAGGTGGCAGTGATGGTTACACAACATCGTGAATGTCCTTAAGCTGCAGCCTTGTGCACTGAAAAATGGTTCAAATTGTCAATTGTATGTATATTTTACCACAATAGAAAAAATAATTAATGTAAAAAATAACATAGACTATCTCATTCATAGTCTCATTCAAAGACTATCTCTTTTCATAATTGAAAAGATAATATTTTGCATATATTAAGTAAAGAATACTATTCTAAAAATTTTTTAAACCTATACATGAATGTTTGCAGCAGTTCTATTTATAATAGCCCAAAACTGGAAAAAATCCAAATGCCCTCCAACAGTCAAATAAATCAATAAACTTTAGTGCATCAATACAATGGAATACAACTTGGCAATAAAAAGGAGCAGACTGTTGGAATCATCCAACTATTGGAATAATTTCCAGGGGGTTATGCTGAGTGAAAAGGAGCCAGACTCAGAGGGCTACACACTGTCTGCTTCCATTTCCATGACGATCTTGAAAAGACAAAACTATAGGGATGTAGAACAGATCAGTGGGGTGTGGGAGAGGTGTAACTAAAAGGGGTGCCACGTGGGGACTTGGAGGAGAGATGGGACTGTTCTATACCTTGGCTGTGCCGGCAGTTACATGAATCTATGGCTGGGTTAAAACTCACAGAACTGTACACCAAAAAAAGTCCATTTTTTCCTTTTTTTAATTGAAGCAGAGTTGATTTACAATGTTGTGTTAATTTCAGGTGTACAGCAAAGTGATTCAGTTATACATATATACATTTGTTTATATATTTATATGTATATATATATATGTATTCTTTTTTAGATTCTTTTCCCTTATAGGTTATTACAAAATATTGAATATATTTCCTTGTTCTATGCAGTAAGTCCTTGTTGATTATCTATTTTATATATAGTAGTGTGTGTATGTTAATCCCAATCTCATAATTTATCCCTCCCCGACTTCCCCTTTGGTAACCATAAGTTTGTTTTCTATGTCTGTGAGCCTGTTTCTGTTTTGTAAATAAGTTCATTTATATCATTTTTTAAAAATTATATTCCATATATGAGTGATATCATATGATATTTGTCTTTCTCTGACTTACCTCACTTAGTATGATCATCTCTACGTCCATCTGTGTTGCTGCAAATGGCATTATTTCATTCTTTTCTATGGCTGAGTAGTATTCCGTTGTATATGGATACCACATCTTCTTTATCCATTCCTCTGTTAATGGATGTTTAGGTTGCTTCCATGTCCTGGCTATTGTAAATAGTGCTGCAGTGAACACAGGGGTGCATGTGTCTTTTCGAATGATGGTTTTGTCAGGATATATGCCCAGGAGTGGGATTGCTGGATCATATGCCAACTCTTTTTTTAGTTTTTTAAGGAACCTCCATACTGTTCTGCATAGTGGCTGCACCAATTTACAGTCCCACCAACAGTGTAGGAGAGAAAAAAGGATCCATTTTACTGAGTATTAATTTAAAAAGTAAAATAAGACACTGAGGGCCTCAGAGCTAGCTGGGGAGCCTGGGGCCTGCAGTGCAATTCTGATGCTTATTGCCAGCAGTCGGTACGGACCTGCCTCTGGACGCCAGCTGACAATAAAATAAGCAACGCATATGATATCCAGGAGTTCCCTTCTGCTACCGCAGTGAACAAAGTGTCCCCACGGAGGCAAGGCTGTGAATAATCTGCCCAGCACAGGCTTCCGCATCTCCCCCACCCCAACCTGCTCTGGACCCCTTCCTCTGATTCGTGAATCCTCAGCTTTGTTCCTGCCCCGGGCCTTTGCCCTTCCTGTTCCATCTGCCTGCAACTGTCTCTCATCAACGCCCACACGAGCAGCGTGGCCAAGGGCAGGATCAGGCGCCCTATGGCTATCCCCACTCGCACATGAATATGGGGTGCAAGGGACAGAAGGCAGATCCTCCATGGCCCAGATTCCAAAACTTGCTGGTTCTGGGATGGAGCTACATTATGGGAAGTTTTCTCTGGGGTGAGCCTCTCTTGGAGCCCCCAAGTCACAGCTGCCCATGTCTGGGCCCTCGGGCTCCCAGGTCTGGCATCCTTGGTGTGTCAGGAGGTATGCCTTTGTGTGTACACAGAGCAGAGATGCCACGCGATTACAGGGGGTCTCTCCCCATGGACCCATGGGGCACTCAGTGTACACACCACGTGCATCTTACAGATGGTCTGCTTCTCACTCTGTGTCTGCCCATCTTAGTCAGCAGCTCAGAAGTATCCTACCAGCAGTATCCACCATGATGGACCGGGCCAAAGAGTACATGCAGCCGCACAGACACTGTTACTTAAACCACAACCACGGTCAGGAGGTGGGCACCTCCGGATCTCTGAACAAGGCTTGTGGTTGCAATGAGAACCACCCTCTTCCCTGGTTGGAGGCTGTGTCTCTGGTGGGGCTCCCAGCTGGGCCTTGGGTGCAGGACCAGGGCTCACTCCAGGGGGACTGCTGCCTTGGGGAAGGGGGCTCAGAGGTCCTGGGGCCAAGGTCAGACTCCACATCTGCTTCCCCTCAGGCAGCAGGAGATGCAGCAGGAAGGCCCCTCCCTCTGTCTCTTCTTGACCATTTCCACCCCTGCCTTCCGTCTCTCTGAGTCCACCGCTGGCCCTGCCCTCTGCCACCCCCCAGCCCAGCCGCCACCTCCTCCTAATGGTCTACTCCTTCCCTTCCCTCAATGGCTCCTTTCCCCTTGAAAGCGAATACAACATGTTAAATAGCATCTTCCCCCGTGTATGTGATAATTCCCACAAGTAAATGCTCTCCCCTCGCACGGCCCACACGGGGTCTCGGCCACCTGGCCTGGGCTGACCCCTCCAGCCAGGACCGGCTGCATAACTTGCAGGGTCCAGTGCAAAAGGAAAATGCAGGCCTCTGGTTCAAAAAAGCAGGAAAAGCCTCTTTCCTTTCTTCCGCAGTCTTTCCCTCAACCTGTCAATGGTGTTTTTTGTTTGCCATTCAGTGTCACGCTCCCTCGGCCACATGGGGTTGCTGGGGGGCGAGCGCAGACCCTCACGGGGGCTGGGGCCCATCTCACCCTAACCGTCCCCAGGCTTGTGCCCTGAACCCCCCTCCTGGGGGGGGCAGAGGGCAGCAAGGGTTCCCGGAGGGGAGGGTTTCTGAACTGCCCAGAACCCGCCCCAGGGATGCAGGACTAAGTGGAGGGCAGGACTCCCAGCCCTGGACACAGATCCCTGTCCTGTGGGACTTCACTTCCAAAACTCAACTTCAAAGATGAAATTAACAATTCCATCAAAAGAAAAAGAAGAGGAATTCCCTGGTCGTCCAGTGGTTAGGACTCTGTGTTCTCACTGCTGTGGGCCTGGGTTCAATCCCTGGTCGGGGAACTAAGACCTCACAAGCCATGTGGCCAAAAACACACAAACAAAAACAAAACAAACAAACAAAGGAATTTCATGATGGTGACCTCAGAGCATTAAACCCCCAGCACAGGGACCCCTGATGTGGGCCTGGTTGCAGGGTCTTCAGCCCCCTGCCTTCCCCTCCCTCCCTCAGTCTGGCCTCTCTGTGATCTTACAAAGAGGAAGCTGGCTCTGCTTCGCACTGGCTGTTCCCTCTGCCTGGAACAGCCCCCTGCCCAGGTCCTCTCTGACTGTTTCCCCGGCTCCTGAAGAGCTCAGCTGCCTGTGCCCCATGCCCTGGGCCTGGGGTCCCTCCTGTGTTATTGGGTGAGATTAGAAAGTAATAAAAGTGAAATTTGCATCACTGCTTGTTTCATGTATGATCCCCGTGGTTCCCAGCCTGGGGTGATTTTTTTCCCCCATGGGACACTTGCAGTGTATGGAGATGTTTTCCCTTGTCACACACAGAGGAGGGTGTGCTGTTGGCATCCAGTTGCAGGGGAGACCAGAGATGCTGCTGCTACACATCCTGCAGCACCCCGGACAGCTCAAGATGTCAGAGGTGCCAACTTTGAGAAAACCCATGCTCTGGTTTGGAATTTCCTTCCACAAGCATGTCTGAAAACAAGTTCGTATCACAGCATCGAAATGTGAAATGTGCTCACCCAAGACCTGGACCCCCTCGAAGGCACACAGGCCAGGCGTCTATTATGTCAGACTGCGAGGAGAAAAGACAGCCAGCATCGGGAAATTAGGAAACACCGGCTATCGACGGCATCTAGGGACATAATCTGCAAAGCAGACAGCGGCAATTTAAGTGTCTGGATGGCCTGAAAACAAACAGTCCTGCATCACTGGCCACATTGGGTGCTTCCCAAGAAGCCACCCTCTTCCTAGGTCCCTGCTCATCACTCTGAGGAAATTCCATGGTGGGTCGTCAAGCTCAGCTTTTGCCTGAGTGACAGGGGACAGGATGTGATAGTCGATTTACAATGTTGTGTTAGTTCCAGGTGTACAGCAAAGTGATTCAGATGTACATATTTTTTTGTATTTTTTTCTTTTTCAGATGCTTTTCTGATTCATATTTTTTTCTTTTTCAGATTACTTTCCATTATAGTTTATTACAAAATATTGAATATAGTTCCCTGTGCTATACAGTAGGTCCTTGTTGGTTATCTATTTTACATATAGTAGTGTGTATCTGTTAATCTCAAACTCCTATTTTATCCTTCCCCCTGCCACATTTCCCCTTTGGTAACCATAAGTTTGTTTTCTATGTCTGTGAGTCTATTTCTGTTTTGTAAATAAGTTCATAAGGTCTGTTCTGTAACTAAGTTCATTTTGTAAATAAGTATCATTCTTTTAGATTTCACATATAAGTGATATCATATGATATTTGTCTCTGTCTGACTTACTTCACTTTGTATGATAATCTCTAGTTGCATCCATGTTGCTGCAAATGGCATTATTTCATTCTCTTTTATGGCTGAGTAATATTCCATTGTATATATGTACCACATCTATTTTATCCATTCATCTGTTGACGGACACTTAGGTTGCTTCCATGTCTTAGCGACTGTAAATATGCTGCTGTGAACATTGGGGTGCATGTATCTTTTCAAGTTAGAGCTTTCATCTTTTCCAGATATATGCCCAGGAATGGGATTGCTGGATCATATGGTAGTTCTATTTTTACTTTTGTGAGGAACTGCCATACTGTTTACCATAGTGGCTGCACCAATTTACATTCCCACCAACCATGTAGGAGGGCTCCCTTTTCTCCACACCCTCTCCAGCATTTATTATCTGTAGACTTTTTGATGGTGGCCATTCTGACTGGTGTGAGGTGATACCTCATTGTAGTTTTGATTTGCATTTCTCTAATAATTAGTGATGTTGAGCATCTTTTCATGTGCCTATTGGCCATCTGTGTGTCTTCTTTGGAGAAATGTCTATTTAGGTCTTCTGCTCATTTTTCAATTGGGTTGTTCGGGTTTTTTTTATATTAAGCTGCATGAACCATTTGGCAACAGGACATTCTGACTGCATCTCCTTGGGCACCATGGACTGATGTCAGAATGTTTCTTCCATCTAAATCTTCTTTCCCATTCAGGACTGGATGAAACCCCCTATTCCCCACTCTTGTGAGGTGTGTGGAAGAACAGTATTTAGGGTGGGAGAGAGGGGCCCTGGCTTCTTTTACTGAATAGATTCTAAGGACCCCCAAGGTCTCCACCTCCTGGTGTTCATGTCCCTTCCCGATGAGTGCAGATGGGACTTGTGATCTGCTTCTAACCAGTGGGACATGGCAAAGATGACAAGATGTCACTCCCATGATAATGTCACATTATGTAAGACTCTATCTGGCCAGCACACTGGCTCTAGATTCTCTTTACTGCTCATAAACTGGCCATGTTGGGAGAAACTCAAATGGCAAAGGATCCACAAGTGGTCTCCAGTTGACAGCCAGCGAGAAGCTGGGCCCTCAGCCCTACAGTCCCAGGGAAACAGACTCCACCAACAACCTGAGTGAGTTTAGAATCAAATCCTTCCCTATCAGAGCCTCTGGTTCTGATAAACACAGCGCAGCTGCCACCTTGAGCACAGCCTCTTATTTATTTTTAATTTTATTTTATTATAGCTTAATTTTTAACTTTTTAAATATTTATTTTATTTATTTACTTACTTAATTTTTATGGCTGCATTGGGTTTTAGTTGAGGCATGAGGGATCTTTCATTGCCGTGCACAGGCTCTTCATTGCAGCGTGTGGGCTTCTTTCTAGTTGTGGCATGCGGGTTTTCTCTTCTCTAGTTGTGGCGCATGGGCTCTGTAGTTTGCATCACTCAGGCTCTCTCGTTGAGGCACGAGAGCTCAGTAGTTGTAGCATGTGGGCTTAGTTGCCCCCCGGCACGTGGGATCTTTTTTTTTATACATAAATGTATTTATTTTATTTATTTATTTTTGGTTGTGTTGAGTCTTCGTTGCTGCACATGGGCTTTCTAGAGTTGCAGTGAGCGAGGGCTACTCTTTGCTGAGATGCGCGGGCTTCTCATTGTGGTGGCTTCTCTTGTTGCGGAGCATGGGCTCTAGGCACGGGGGCTTCAGTAGTTGTGGCACGTGGGCTTCAGTAGTTGTGGCTCAAGGGCTCTAGGGCACAGGCTCAGTAGTTGTGGCACAAGGGCTTAGTTGCTCCACGGCATGTGATGAGATCTTCCCAAACCAGGGCTCGAACCCTTGTCCCCTGCATTGGAAGGCGGATTCTTAACCACTGAGCCACCAGGGAAGCCCAGCATGTGGGATCTTAGTTCCCCGACCATGGATCAAACCCGCGTCCCCTGCATTGGAAGGCAGATTTTTTACCGCTGGACCACCAGGGAAGTCCCAATCACAGCCTCTTGAGCCTCTTGAAACTCTGAGCAGAGGACCCAGTCTATCCATGCCTGCATCCCTAACCCACAGAAATGATTGTTGTTTTCAGCCACTAAGTTTGTGGCTATTGTGACCCAACAATTGAAAACTAATGCATTCACCCCAGGAAAAGATGATGAATGTCTTTATAATCAAAGGGCGCAAGAGGTCATGTTAAACATGGCCCAAAACCATCGGCATAAAAAGTAGATTAATGAATATGCCACATACGATTTGAAAATGTAAGTGCCAGGTGCAGTAAGGGCAGGGAGGGACCCACCATAAACAAGGTTGGTGATGAGCCTTTCTCAAGGGCCACCTGATCATGACAGTATCCAGCCCACAGCCCCCACAGATCCCAAAGTTCATGTGACAAAGGGGAAGATGTGGTCCTATGGGCAATGTGGGCCACAGAATTTCCTCTTTAGGGGAACTTGGGGGAGGCAACATTTTGCAAGATGTAAGAGGTTAAGAATATATCTTGATTTTGCAATGACATGGTTGAACCTAGAGATTGTCATACTGAGTGAAGTCAGACAGAGAAAAACAAATATGTGATATTGCTTATATGTGAAATCTAAAAAAAAAATGGTACAAATGAACCTATTTATGAAACAGAAACAGAGTCACAGATGTAGAAAACAAACTTATGGTTACCAAGGGGGAAAGGGGGGGCGGAAGGATAAATTGGGAGATTGGGTTGACATACACACAGTACTATACATACAATAGATAACTAATAAGGACCTGCTGTATAGCACAGGGAACTCTACTCAATACTCTATAATAACCTATATGGGAAAAGAATCTAAAAAAGAATGGATATATGTATACATATAATAGATTCACTTTGCTGTACACCTGAAACTATCACAACATTGTACATCAACTATACTCCAATAAAAAAATTAATTAAAAAATTTTGAAAAAAGGAATATATCTTGAGGCTTCATTTGCTTTACCTTCTTGACTTTCATACCATACTGTTGCAAGAAAAGAAAGCAGAGGGACTTCCCCGGCGGTCCAGTGGTGAGGACTCAGCACCTTCACTGCGGGGGGCTGGGTTCTGTCCCTGGTTGGGGAGTTAAGATCCCGCAAGCCTTGCAGTGCGGCCAAAAAAAACCCAGATAATATTATCATTACCGTGTGTTTATATATATTTCTACATGAAGTTACAAAATAAGAAAAACGAGACTCCCTGCCCCCCCCCGTTGTTTTATACTTTTCATTTATCTAGGGGATCTTTCTCAGGAAATCAGAGTGAAGGGGGTTTATGGATCACTAATTATGTCCCAGGCATTGTCATCCACATCAGGGACTCAAAACCGTTACATTAGAAAATGAAAAAACAGATTTTCAGCCTTTGAAAAATCCAGGAATAATTGTAGCCAGCCGTATCCATGGAAACAATCAGCAAAACAATCTTAATGGACTCGAACACCTTTTTTTTTTTTTTTTTTCCCCACCGTTTGGAAAAGGGCATCTCTTGAATAATGAGCATATTGTGCCGTTTCGGAAAAACCCATCTCCTTTTCCTGTTCATTAAATAGCAAGTTATATACATATATGGACTGGGCCCCCAATAAACATTGATCATGAATTTGGGGAGTTTTACGTCACAGTATGAGCCAAGGTCCCCTGGGTACACACTTGGTGTGGTTTCTACTCAAGGAAGGAATTTCAGAAGTCTGGCCTTATTTGGAAGCTTTGCCATCCCAGATCATGTATAGCTCATTGACATCCATCAGCTGAGGCTCTCTGTCTCCATGGCAACCCCCTTTAGTCTCAGGTGCATCCTCTTTCCCTAGTCTTCCCTATCTCCATAGCATCTCCCTGCTTGAAATCCAGACGCGTCCCACCCTCTTCATGCACAGAGCAGCCTTTATGCCGTCCCCACTCTGCCGCCATCCTCGAAACTCTGCCCTCGGCCGGCACATTTACCTAACATCCATGGTTTCACTAGATTACTCAGAAGTGGAGAGTTTTCTCTGCTAGAAATTTGCCTCTGATGGAATCGCTGCTGTTAGGAGATAAACACCTTTGAAGGACATCTCTCACATAGGAATCTTGTTTCAGTTACCTCATAACCTAAGCACGAGGTTTTTCTGGTTAAATAACCTGCCCCCACTCTGACCCACTGCCTTGAACTTTCCACGGTATTTGTGTGAGATTGGGCTCTAAGTCAATCAATGTACAATCTGCCAGATTTCTGTTCCTTCTGGGTTCAGAAAGCTATTGGTTTTCTTCTGTGGTTTGCTGAATTGATCTTACTTCTTGGTTGTTCTTTTTTTTTAATATTTATTTATTTTATTATTTATTTGGTTGTACCAGGTTTTAATTGTGGCTCACGGGCTCCTCAGTTGCGGCATGGATGTGGGATATAGTTCCCTGACCAGGGATCGAACCCGGGCCCCCTGCATTGGGAGCACGGAGTCTTACCCACTGCGCCACTGGGAAGTCCCCTTCTTGGTTATTCTATCTCCTATCTTGAGTCCTTCTGTGTCCTGAAATTGGAGCTTTCCTTCCCCCTTCACCATAGTGCTACATCCTTGAAGATAGCCAGCTCATCTCTTTAATTTTTCCCCCTAATTTTCATCACAAAATGAATTCTCACACATCATTCATTTTCTGAATCAAATAACATTGATCTGTGAGTATGTGAAGTAAACAAGGGAAGAGGGGGAAATCTTTCAGTGTGGCAGAGTGCAACCGATATTTTAAAGACTATTTTCAGACACAGATGGACCTAGAGATTGTCATGCTGAGTAAAGTTAGTCAGACAGAGAAAGACAAATATTAGATGATATCACCTATAGGTGGAATCTAAAAAATGGTACAAATGAACTCAACTCATCTACAAAACAGAAATAGAGTCACAGATGTAGAAAACTTATGGTCACGGGGTGTGGGGGGAAGGAGGGGAGGGATAAATTGGGAGATTGGGATTGACATATACACACTACTATACATAAAATAGATAACTAACAAGGACCTACTGTATAACACAGGGAACTCTACTCAGTACTCCGTAATGACCTATATGGGAAAAGAATCTAATAAAGAGTGGATATATGTATATGTATAGCTGAATCACTTTGCTGTACAGCAGAACTTAACACAACATTGTAAATCAACTATACTCCAATAAAAAAATAATTTTTAGAAGACTATTTTCAGTAGTTTTCCTGGAGACCATCCCCATCAGAATCAGCATGTGGGCTGGTTCAAAATGCAGGAGACCCAAGGAAACAGGAGGTCTGTGGCTCAAGTGACCTCCTACCCTCCCCTCTCTGCTCTCCTTCTCTTTACCGCAGTTTGTTGTTTTTGTCTGAGCTGTTGTTTTTGTGACTGAGCTCATCTGGTTTATTCATTTGCTCACTGGCTTATCATCGGTGTCTGGGTCACAGCATCAGCCCCTGAGTCCTGAGATTCTTGCCTTTCTGGTTCACCTCTGCCTTCCCAGGACCCAAACGATGCCGGATCATTGCTGAAGCCCAGCATACGTGCTTCGAGTGAATATAAGATGTGTCAAAGGTTATCTCAAATGTGCACATGTCCTTTGAACCAACAAGGTTACTTCTAGAATGTATCCTTCAGGCAAACCTGAACATATGCCAAATACAATACAGACAAGTTTCTTTTCTGTGGCTTTTCGGGAGCCAGGGAAAAGAACAGAAACAACTCACTGTCCATGGGAGAACAGCTTAAATCAACCTTGGTGTCTTCACACTGTGTACGACCCTGATACAATCAAAAGAAAATAAAGAAGCTCTTACCTACTGACAGGGAACCATGCCCAAGATGTATTGTTACACGAGGGACACATGTCTCAGAGTATACTGTCATTTTGTGTGACGTACAGATATAATGATGCGTAGTTAACAGATGCACAATAATTCTTTAAAAAAAAGTGTATGTAAAACTTGGCACTGGATGATACAGAAGAAGTTGGTGTTATGTAAATTGCCACCGGAGAAGGGAGAGGTGAAAGGAAAAACAGTGAGAGGCGGAAGAGAGATTTCTTTTTGTTCTGTCTGATGAGCGCTTTTGTGTTCTCTTCGAAATGAATCATTCAAGAACCAAGCATAACTAGAGACAACGATTTGCATGATATTAAATAAGAGGTCTATTTTACGAGGTGGGCTAGAGGTTAACTTGTATTTGATGTGTGCACTAAGGCTTTCCAAACTATTATAACAGAGTCGGGAAGGAAAGAAAAAGATTAACAAATACGATAAAATTATTTAAAGTTTTAAGTCATAGAAAAATGTAAACAAAATTTAGAAGACCGTCAAGAAACAATTGGAAAATGAAAATTTTTAAATAACGATTTCATTAAGATCCAAAAATATGCACTACCTAGGGTAAATGTAACAGAAGATAACATTGCTAAGAGAGATTAAATAAGACTCAAATAGATGAAGAAATGTATGATGCTCAGAGATCAAAACTCTTGGTAATGTTAGGTTGGCTGTTTCCCCAGAGTTGGTCTAACAATCCCAGTGCCATTTTTTGTAAGAACTGACACATTGATTCTAAAGTTTATATGAGATTATGGTGTTGGGGGAGGGATAAATTAGTAGTTTGGGATTAATAGATATACACGACTATATATAAAATAGATAAACAACAAGGACCTACAGTATAGCACAGGGAACTATATTCAATGTATTGTAATAACCTATAATGGGAAAGGATCTGAAAAAGAATATACATGTATGTATATATATATATATATATATATACACATGTATATATATATATATAATACACATATATATAAGTATATATATGTATACACATATATATAAAACTGAATCACTTTGCTGTACACGTGAAATGAACACAACATTGTAAATCAACTACACTTCATTTAAAAATAAATAAATTTTATATAGAATAACAAAGGATCTAGAATTGGCAAAAAAAAATCCTTAAGAAAAACAAAAAGGAACAAAGGTGGGGTATTTAAACTATCTGATTTCAAAACTTCGTTAATACAGTCACAAAATAGGAAACTCAAATGATGTAAGAGGATAATTATTGCAAAGTTCCCTTCCATCCTCCATTCCCCAACTACCGAATCCCCTTCTTTTGAGGCAACCAAGGTTACCAGACTTTTTGTGTATCATCACAAAGATTCTATGTATGCAGAACAAGTATATTTTCTGTTTTTCCCATATTAACACAAAACGTGATGCTCTGTCAAGTCTTGTGTTATACTTTTTTTCCCACACAATGATGCATCTTAATGATTGGTCTACAGCAGTGCACAGAGAGGTGCTTTTCATCCTTTTTCGTGGTTGTATAGTATTCCACAGATTAATGCACAACAATTTATTTAAGTGGGTGGGCATTTAGAGTGTGTCCATTCTCTTATTACAAATTCTGCTGACGTGAATACACTTGTCAGTGACCATCTAGGGCTCGGCTTGGCTGTGCAGGGAGATGCTTGCCTGAGGCATCCAGGTCTCAGTGCATCTGGACAGTGCAGAACCCCCACGCTCTGTGCATTTGACAACATCAGCCTGAGTCGTCTCAGGAATTCCCAAATGTGTCTGGATCACTGCTTCCTGCTTATAGTCCATCTCCAAACTGTTAATAATAATAATAATATGGCCTATGTCACGCTGATTCTGAACTGTTTTTAAAAAGTAAATTAAAATATATAGGGCTTCCCTTGTGGCTCAGTGGTTGAGAGTCTGCCTGCCGATGTAGGGGACACGGGTTTGTGCCCCGGTCCAGGAAGATCCCACATGCCGCGGAGCGGCTAGGTCCGTGAGCCATGGCCACTGATCCTGCGTGTCCGGAGCCTGTGCTCTGCAACGGGAGAGACCACAACAGTGAGAGGCCCACGTCCCGCAAAAAAAAAAAAAAAAAAAAAAGTAAATGAAACTATATAAATAAATAAATGAGATGGAAGCAACCAGAGTGTCCATCAACAGAGGAATGGTTAAAGAAGATGTGGTACGTATGTACAATGGAATATTACTCAGCCATAAAAAGGAGTGAAATAATGCCATTTGCAGCAACATGGATGGACCTAGAGATTATCATACTAAGTGAAGTAAGTCAGACAAAGACAAATATTATATGATATCACTTATATGTGGAATCTAAAGAAAAATGGTACGAATGAACTTATTTACAAAACAGAAACAGACTCACAGACTTCGAAAACAAACTTATGGTTACCAAAGAGGAAAGGGTGCAGAGGGATAAATTAGGAGGTTGGGATTAACATATACACACTACTATATATAAAATAGATAACCAACAAGGACCTACTGTATCGCACAAGGAACTATACTCAATGTTTTGTAATAACCTATATGGAAAAAGAATGTGTAAAAGAATAGATACGTATATATGTATAATGAATCACTTTGCTGGACACCTGAAACAAACACAACATTGTAAGTCCACTCTAATCCAATATAAAATAAAAATTAAATTTAAAAAAAGGAGAGCTTAATCAGTATACTGAGAAGAAAATATAATATTTGATAAAGCAGATGTTGAAAACGTCGTGTGCTGTACCCGTCAGCCTCCCTCCTGGGTTGCGGAGGTGGCACGAATTTTCCATCCCGCTAATGGCTGTTTTAACTGCTCCATTCTGGGCTAAGAGGTTGACATTTAAGCAATAAATGTCACGTCTCAAAACCCAGCACAAAAAGACATTTCTACAGAACTGTTAAGAGCCCTTTTCACTTGCAAATTTCCAACCTCAGACCATCTCCGCATTTTTGCATTATTCATATAATTTGGAAAATGAGTCATCATTTCTGAGTCGTGATTCTCTGCAGGGCACAGCCTCAAAAGGTGCCACAAAGCAAGGTCTCTCCAGCTTTTAAACAAGACAAATATTCACCTTTTTCTTTTTCTTTCGTGTATCATGGGATTATATTTTCTTACAGCAAGCGATTGCTCACACATTTTTAAAAGTTTCCATAATGCTTTTCACTGCGAGGTATAAAATACAGAAAAAAAGGCGCCTGGAGCTCATTTGCACAGGTTAACACAGGATCGTAACTATTTCCCAGGTAATAAAGGAGCCCTGGCTCCCCAGGAACCACCCCCTCCCAACCCCCCCTCCGGAGATAAACACCATTCCGGCTTTTATAATAATAGTTTCTTTGCTGTTCTTCTTAGTTTCACTGCCTGAGTAAGCCATTGTTGACTTTGGTTTGTAAAACAACAATCCTTTTATTTGTTAAAATTTTAGTAATCCTTTCTTTTTTTTCCCCACTCCTGCACACCTCCCTCTTCCCTCCCGTTTATGGCGAATGAAACTGTTGGGGTTTTTTTTTCTCCATCAGTGTAGGGATTCAAGTTTCTTGCTCTGCCTCTCTCTTCCTAAAAAAACTTAATTGTGGTGAAATACACATGAAGTAAAATCTGCCCTCAACCATTTTAAGTGTACAGCTCAGTGGCAGTTAAGTACCTTCACGTTGTTGTGGAAACATCAGCGCCATCCGTCTCCGTAACTCTTTTCATCTTCCCAAACTGATATTCTGTCCCCATTAAACACTAACTCCCCGTTCCCCCTCCACCAGCCCCTGGCCACCATCATGCTATTTTCTGTCCCTATGAATTTGACTCTTCTAGGGACCTCATAAAATTAGAATCATACAATATCTGTCCTTTTATGACTGGCTTATTTCACTGAGCATAATGTCCTCAAGGTTCATCCACGCTGTTGCGTGTGTCAGAATTTCCTTCCTTGTTAAGGCCCAATAATGTTCCACGACGTGTATATATGCATTTTGTTTATCTGTTCATCCCTTGATGGACACTGGTGTTCCTTCCACCTTTTGGCTACTGCGAATAAGGGGTCACTCACAGTTTTGTTCCTGGGACACAGAAGAGTGAATAGCCCATAATTAATGAATATTAAGAAGATATTAATCAGGGGCTTCTCTGGTGGTGCAGTGGTTAAGAACCCACCTGCCAATGCAGGGGACACAGGTTTGAGCCCTGGTCCGGGAAGATCCCACATGCCGTGGAGTAACTAAGCCTGTGTGCCACAACTACTGAGCCTGCGCTCTAGAGCCCATGAGCCACAACTACTGAAGCCTGTGCCTAGAGCCTGTGCTCCACAACAAGAGAAGCCACCGCAACGAGAAGCCCATGCATTGCAACGAAGCGTAATCTCCACTCGCCACAGCTAGAGAAAGCCCGCGTGCAGCAACAAAGACCCAATGCCCCCCAAAATATATAAATAAAATAAATTTATTAAAAGAAAAAGAAGATATTAATCAAGATTTGTATAGTGAGTGAGAGAATGAAGGAGTAGATTAGTGACCGGTGAGAAGAGTTGGTTGTCATGCCCCAGATGCTGGTACAGCTGCTAGGAGAGGCCAAACACACTCTGGTTTTATCCTCCTGTAAAACTGTTCTCCAAAGGCACGGTTTGACCTGCATGAGAATAACACAGTCCTGAGCCACTGATTGAAGTCTCAAGTCCGTTCCTCCCCTTTGGACCCCCAGTCAGGCCAACTTTGGGGTCCCTTATCCCAGCATCCATAGTCCCTCCTAGAGCTCTCACAGCTGCAGCTGATGAAGACAGGCTCAGGTCGTTGCCACGGAAACCAGCACTCTCCTGACCTGATGAATGATCTCCAAAATTAAGTGTAAAATCCAGGCCTGAACTATTACCGCGAAAGTGCTATTATTTGCTGCAACAAGAAAAAAGAATTGAGGTTAGCAATAAACACACATACTCAAAGAATAGCTCTGGAAGGACACAAGAAAATTGTTAATGGGAGGGGGTGGGAAGAGAGAGAGAGAGGAAGAAAAAGTGAGCAGGTGTGGGAGGTATATTTGTCTCTAATCTTTCTCTCCTATTAGCATGCAAATGGTCACCTTTCTTAAAAGTTAAAAATAACCCAAGCAAGAGCATCCAGAAATTTTAGCCACTGATATAAAGTTCAGTTAGAGGCCAGAGTTTCAGCGCACACCAAAATAATTCGAAATAAAGGCAGATGCTATGATTACTAAAATAAACAAGGAAACAAACAAAAACAACAACAAAGTATTACTCCTTGGGAAAAATAAACCAAGGAGTGACTTAAAGTAATGAACATAATCGAAATATCCATTGTAAGCCATACTGAAAACAAGCGATGAATTGCCTTAATATATAAAGAACCCGAAAGAAGCAATAAAAGAAAAAGTTGGGACTTCCCCAGTGGTCCAGCAGTTAAGACTCTGAGTTCCCAATTCAGGGGGTGGGGCCCAGGTTCGACCCCTGGTCGGGGAACTAGATCCCACTTGCCACAACTAAAGATCCTGCACGCAACGAAGGTCCCACATAATGCAACTAGGACCCAGCACAGCCAAATAAATAAATAAATATATATATTTTTTAAATCAATAAAGAAAAAGGTAACTATCTCAAATGAAAAATAATCTACAACAACTAACAAGTGAACATAAGGGAAATGCAAAAAGAAGAATGGGATATTACTCAGCCATAAAAAGGAATGAAATAATGCCATTTGCAGCACCATGGATAGGCCTAGAGATTATTATCATACTACGTGAAGTATGTCAGACAGAGAAACACAAATATCATATGATATCATTTATATGTGGAATCTAAAAAAATGATGTGAATGAACTTATTTACAAAACAGAAATAGACCCACAGACATAGAAAACAAATGTGTGGTTACCAAAGGGTAAAGGGGGAGAGGGGGAAGGGATAAATTAGGAGTTGGGGATTAACAGATATACACTGCTATATACAAAATAAATAAATTCAATTTTAAATTTAGTTTTAAATGTTTAAATGTTTTAGATGTATATTTACTAGCATGGAAACCTGTAGGTAACAGACCATTATATGCAGTATAATTATGAAAACTGCTATTGAAATAAGTAGGTTATATATGGAGGTCTAGTAATTATCTTTTTTTTAAAACTCATTAAGTGGTGGGGGTGGGGGTGGAGTAGGCAGGCTCAGCAGTTGCCATGGAAACCCCAACTAAAAGAGAAAAGGAGGGGCTGAGGAAGGGGCAGAGAGGGCCCCAAGGAGCAGGATGTTCTGGGCTCTGTGGTCAGACAGGGAAGGGGGTTCACAGCGGGGACCGGTACCCCAGATGTGTTTGCAGAGTGACTAATGCAGTTCAGGGTCAGTGGTTAGCGGCATCCTTTACTGCAGCAGCTCAAATTGGGGGAATAATCTTTTCTAGCTCATTGGCTTGTTGCAAATATCTGACAATGTTTATAAAGCCTGTGCGCATTTCTGGGGTTTCCATGGCGACAGGCAGACACACAGCAAGAGAATCACCTGTGTAGGGAGTGGACTTGGTAAAAATGCAGATTCCTGAGGCTCACCTCAGTCCAACGAAGAAAATCTCTTGGTTAGAAAGCTGCACATCCTCTCACAATATAACAGCAATCTCTCTTAGCCTTCTGTCGGTTATCTATCCATCCATCTATCTATATGAATACATATGATTTGTTTCACTGTTTATTACTAGCTGAATTATCTTTTTAAATTATTCTCCTGTTGACTGTCATCATCTACCCACTCCAATGTGTCCCATGAAAGCAGAAGTCTTTCCATCTTCTTCCTTCCTTTAATTCATGGAAAACCATTGTTATGGATTGAATGGGGTCTCCCCAAGATTCATGTATTGAAGTCCTAACCCCAAGTACCTCAGAATGTGACTGTGTTTGGAGACAGGTTTTCAAAGAGGTGATTAAGTTAAAACGGGGTCATTAGGATGGGTCTTAGTCCAATCTGACTTGTGTCCTTATAAAAAGAGGAGATTAGGACACAGACACACAGAGGGATGACCATGACCATCTACAAGCAGAGAGGCTTCAGAAGAAACCAAGGCTGCTGACACCTTGATCTTTTTTTTTTTTTAATATTTATTTATTTATTTATTTGGCAGTGCTGGGTCTTAGTTGCAGCACTCGGGATCTTCATTGCTGCGTGTGGGATCTTTAGTTGCGGCATTCAAACTCTTAGTTGCAGCATGTGGGATCCCTGATAAGGGATTGAACCCGGCCCCTCTGCATCGGGAGTGAGGAATCTTAGCCACTGGACCACCAGGGAAGTCTCTCTGACACCTTGATCTTGAGCTGCCAGAATTATGAGAAAATAAATTTCTGTTTGTTAAGACCCCCAGTATGTGGTACTTTGTTATGGCAGCCCTAGCAACCTAACACAATCACCCTTTTCTTTTTTTAAGTTGTGTTTAAAAAGCAAGAAACAGTCTGAAAAAAAGTGCATATAATCGATTGGAAAACAATTGCTTAACATATTAGAACCATCAAAAAGTCTACAAATAATAAATGCTGGAGAGGATGTGGAGAAAAAGGAACCCTACTACACTGTTGGTAGGAATGTAAATTGGTACAGCCACTACGGAAAACATTATGGAGGTTCCTTAAAAAACTAAAAATAGAGCTACTATATGATCCAGCAATCCCACTCCTGGGCATATACCCAGAGAAAACTCTAATTTGAAAAGATACACGCACCCCCATGTTCATAGCAGCACTATTTATGATGGCCAAGACACGGAAACAACCTAAATGTCCATCGACAAATGAATGGATAAAGAAGATGTGGTGCATGTATATACAACAGAATATTACTCAGCCTAAAAAAGAATTAAATAATGCCATTTGCAGCAACATGGATGGACCTAGAGATGATCATACCAAGTGAAGTAAGGCAGACCGAGAAAGACAAATATCATATGATATTGCTTATATGTGGAATCTAAAAAAAACATGATTCAAATGAACTTATTTACAAAGAAGAAACAGGCTCACAGACTTAGAGAACAAACATATGGTTACCAAAGGGTAAAAGTGGTGGGGAGTGATAAATTAGGAATTTGGGATTAACAGATACCCACTACTACATATAAAACAAATAAACAATAAGGACCTACTGTATAGCACAGGGAACTCTACTCAATATCCTGTAATAACCTCTAACGGAAAATAATCTGAAAAAGATTAGGTATATACAGGTGTATATATGTATCACTGAATCACTTTGCTGTACACCTAAAACATTGTAAACCAACTATATTTCAATAAAAAATAAATAAAATATGAGAATATATATATTAGAAACTCTTTAAACAAAAACATCAGAGACCTCAAAATGAAATCTGGACTTTGGAGACCAACAGGTGAATTTCGACAGAAATGCAAACCTATAAAATGCATCTGTCGCTCTTGGTATTTAGTGAGAATCCCATCCAGTTGTCCCCTGATAGTATGGGCAGCAGGTCAGAAATCTGTGGCACTGTCCTCCTCACTGGGCCCCCCACTTCCCCTGCAGCCCCTGGGCATTCCACGCTCCCCAGAGGAGACAGAGGGAGAGTTCTGAGTCCTCAATCAGACCACGCTGCCCAGACTTACATCTTTCCTGTGACCTCCAATGGACTGAGAACGAAATCCCAAGTCCTCACCCTGACAACACCCCAGAGAAGGAATTTGCAAACATCTACCAAATTCATATGCACATTTTCCTTCCAGCCCGGAGGCCGTTGATCAGTACTTAATCTAAACCACAAACGCACACAACCTTGAATCTGCAACGACTCCCTGAGTTCATCCAAGAGTCAGAGCAAAATTCGGGTGAAATAACATCTGTGTGATTAGATTGTTCCCTGCACCAGGGCGTTAACCTTATTATTTCTGTAGCAGACACGCAACAGAAGTGTGTCAGGAAATCGGCTCATGAAATTATGGAGAATCCACAAGTGGAACGTTGTAGGGCCGTTAAGAATGCAGAACTGAGCTTCCCTGATGGCGCAGTGGTTAAGAATCTGCTTGCCAATGCAGGGGAAACGGGTTTGAGCCCTGGTCCGGGAAGATCCCACATGCCGCGGGGCAACTAAGCCCGTGCGCCACAACTACTGAGCCTGCGCTCTAGAGCCAGCGAGTCACAACTACTGAGCCCACGTGCCTAGAGCCCCTGCTCCGCAACAAGAGAAGCCACTGCAATGAGAAGCCCGCGCACCGCAACGAAGAGTAGCCCCCGCTCGCTGCAACTAGAGAAAGCCTGCATGCAGCAATGAAGACCCAACGCAGCCAAAAATAAATAAATAAATTGATTAATTAAAAAAAAAAAAGAATGCAGAACGTCTTTGTGCATCAATGCAGGGTCATCACCAAGACACGGTGTTAAGTGATAAAAGCAAAGTGGCAAACAATGCAATGCTAGCCACACTCTGTGTCTGTGAAAAGAGAATAGTGTGAACATAAGCATATATGTTGATGCTGATGTATGTACAGAACACTCTGCAGGGAGACCTAGGAACTTGCAATAGGATTTGTCTTGAGAGTAAGGGATGGCAAACTTTTCCTCTAAAGGGAGACTACTCAACTCTGCCATTGACAGGGGAAAAGCAGCCACAGACAGTTGTAAGGAATGGGCACAGCTGTGTTCCAATAATACTTTGTTTACAAACATAGGCAGAGACAGATGTGAGCAGATGGAGGGTTGTTTTCTTCTTTTTTTAAGATTTATTGTATTGAAGTATAGTTGATTTACAATGTTGTGTTAGTTTCTAGTGTACAGCAAAGTGACTCAGTTATATATATATATATATATATATACACACACACACACACATATATATACATTATTTTTCATATTCTATTCCATTATGGTGAGAGCAGGATATTGAATATAGTTCCCTGTGCTATACAGTAGGATCTTGTTGTTTATCCATCCTGTATATAATAGTTTGTATCTGCTAATCCCAGCTTCCCGCTCCATCCTTCCCCCTACCCCCCACCGCCTTGGCAACCACAAGCCTATTCTCTATGTCTGTGAGTCTGTTTCTGCTTTGTACATAAGTTCATTTGTATCCACTTTTTTAGATTCCACATATAAGTGATATCATATGATATTTGTCTTTCTCTGTCTGACTTACTTCACTTAGTATGATCATCTCTAGGTCCATCCATGTTGCTGCAAATGGCATTATTTCCTTCTTTTTTATAGCTGAGTAATATTCCATTGTATGTATGTACCACATCTTCTTTATCCATTCTTCTGTTGATGGACACGTAGGTTGCTTCCATGTCTTGCCTATTCTAAATAGTGCTGCAGTGAACATTTGGGTGCATCTTTTCGAATAAGAGTTTTCTCCGAATATATGCCTGGGCGTGGGATTGCTGGATTATATGACAACTCTATTTTTAGTTCTTCGAGGAACCTCCCTACTGTTCTCCATAGTGGCTGCACCAATTCACATCCCCACCGACAGTGTAGGACGGTTCTGTAGGGTGGTTTTCTGATCCCTGGTCGAGAGCATGAAAACTGGGGCACTAGCATCAGGACAGAAAGAGAAACTCATCAGCCCTGTTCCCTTCCATGCAATTCATCGAATCCTCCAACAACGCCTACGGGAGAGGAACTGTTTTTATCCTCAATACACAGCGCTGGAAACCACTATTAAGAAAATTGTACAAGAACCCAGCTGGGAAGTGGAAGAGCCAAAACGCACACCCACACCGTTACTCCACAGCCTGATGCAGCCACGTGTTACTACCCCACTGCTACCCAGCAAGGGCTGGCTGCCCGAGGCCCACGGAAGCCAGCACTATGGCACCAGCTTTTGAGAAGAGAAAGAGCTTTACTGCGAGGTCCACCAGTCAGGAGACAGGAGGCAAGACTCCCCTTCTGTCTCCCCAGTCCAGGGTTGAAGTGAAATTTAAGGGTTTCGGGGAATTTCAAACGTGGAAGATGATTGGCTTCGTCTCAAATCAGTCCATACAAGCTACTCAAGCTACTGGAAGTCAGGTTTTCCTTATTGAAGGACCTCTCACTTTGGAAAGGGCTCTGATTGCAACGGTTCTATTCTTCGAGTTCTGTAGACTGAAGATTCTTGGTTCTGGGGTAAACCTGAGGACGCGGGTTCCCGTCTTGCACACGTGCAGGGTTGTCTGTAAAGTAACTCCAGGTTTGATCAGTCAACAGCCTGTTTTAAGTGAGCAAACCCAGCTGAAGCTGGTCAATGTTTCAGGTGTCGTCCCATCACCTTGAGGGAGGCACTGTGTTTCTTCTCTCTTTGAGGCATTTCAGAGGGAACTGAAGCACAGAGAGGTTGAGTAAGCTTCTCCTGGATGCACAGCTCAGGTCTCACTTTAAAACCCATTTATGTCGACAAGGTCTATTTATATCCTCAGGTGCCTTGAGTGTCTCCTGATCCCCCATCTCCACTGACCCTCCCCTCCTCAGTCCTTCCACCAATGTGCAGCTGGGGCTGGACAAACACAGGCTCACTCCATTTGTTCAGCACCATCCCAGAGTTATAAAGAGACCACTGGGGGCTTCCCTGGTGGTGCAGGGGTTGAGAATCAGCCTGCCAATGCAGGGGACACGGGTTCGAGCCCCGGTCCAGGAAGATCCCACATGCCGTGGAGCAACGAAGCCCATGAGCCACAATTACTGAGCCTGCACTCTAGAGCCCACAAGCCACAACTACTGAGCCTATGCACCACAACTACTGAGCCTGCGCTCTAGAGCCCACGAGCCACAACTACTGAGCCTGTGTGCCATAACAAGAGAAGCCACCACAATGAGAAGCCTGCGCACCACGATGAAGAGCAGCCCCCGCTCACCTCAACTAGAGAAAGCCCGTGCATAGCAACGAAGACCCAATGCAGCCAAAAATAAATAAATAAATATATATATATTTTTTAAAGAGGCCACTGGACTACAAAGGCCTCATCACCCCTGACTTCTTTCTGTCCTTCCCTTTTCATCCTCTCCATCACCACAACCTGTGGGCACTGCTTCCGAACACCTCAAGTCCATCTCTCTCCATGGCAGGGCCACCACCTCTCCCTCTGATGAGTAGAGCAGCCTCCTCGTTGATCACTCTGCTCCCGTGCCACCCCTAAGCTATTTTCTTTGTAAAAATCTTACTACAGGGCTTCCCTGGTGGCGCAGTGGTTGAGAGTCCACCTGCCGATGCAGGGGACGCGGGTTCGTGCCCCGGTCCGGGAAGATCCCACATGCGGTGGAACGGCTGGGCCCGTGAGCCATGGCCACTGAGCCTGCACATCCGGAGCCTGTGCTCCGCAACGGGAGAGGCCACAACAGTGAGAGGCCCGCGTACCACAAAAAAAAAAAAATCTTCCTACATTTTCACCTAACCCAAGGAATCAAAATATTACCACTTTGAAACGTAATCCATATTACAATGATAAATAACACGTTATATCCTGTGATTTCTTCTACGTTTGTCTCGTGTGTGTTTCACAGTTATGGCATTGCTCCATTTGAAAGTTAAATCTGACCAGATACACTTGACGTGTATCAAGATTTCATACGATCTACGGTTGCGAGAGAGGTTTTCGAGCAGCCGCATTGTCCACACACACCTTGAAACCTTCTCCGGTTTCAGAATTGAAGTTACGCTCGTTAAAATGAATCGAATGCAAAAATCCTGTCCTGTGTGTTGCCGAGCTGCATCTCATGGTGGGGATGGGCCATGTCACGGTGCGGATGGGCCACCGCTTGTACGTGAAGGACACTGGAGTCCCATCCAGCTTTTGGCGATTCTGAGTGTAGGGCTGCTCTAAACCTTTGCATTCACGTTTTTCTCAATGTAAGTGCTTTTTTGTAGATCAAATAGCTCAGAGTGGGAAAGCTGGGTGGAAAGGTAAGTGTGCGTTTAATTATAAAAGAGACGGTCAAACCGCTCTCCTAGTGGATGTGCCGTTCTGCGTCCCCCCAGCAGTGGTGAGAGTCGCAGCTGCCCCACATCCCTGCAGCCCTTGGTATGGTCAGGGATCCTCCTGTAGCTTCCAGTGGCTGTGGGGTGTCTCAGTGCATTGAATTTCAATCCTCCCCAGATAGTGATTCAAACCCGTTTCAAGAGTGCTTCCCTAGATCCTCCTTGGTGAACTATCTGTTCAAGTCTCCATTTTTTTTTTTTTTTTT
>NW_020172996.1:1193494-1200367 GCF_003031525.2 Neophocaena asiaeorientalis asiaeorientalis | reverse complement strand
ACTCGGGCCTCTCACTGCTGTGGCCTCTCCCGTTGCGGAGCACAGGCTCCGGACGCGCAGGCTCAGCGGCCATGGCTCGCGGGCCCAGCCGCTGCCGCGGCATGTGGGATCTTCCCGGACCGGGGCACGAACCCATGTCCCCTGCATCGGCAGGCGGACTCCCAACCACTGCGCCACCAGGGAAGCCCTCCATTTTTTTTTAAATACTAGTTATTTTATTGTATGCTGCTGCCAGTGTATATAAAATAATTACCCTTGTGAAACAGAAGTTCATGAAAATTCAGCGAGGTAGATGTTGAGGACTGACAGAAGTACATAAAAGTTTGTATAGTGTGGCAAGTGTTGTAGAGATAGGCTCTGGTACAGGCTTCAAATTTAGGTCTCCTTTGAATATTCACTGGTTCATGAAAAGTGGTTTAGAAAACCTTGAGAAGATTCCTTTTACTACAAAAAGGAACAGACTTTCTGGGGTCTGACAAGTCTCCTTTTTAAATTTTTTTTTTTTTTTTTTTTTTTGGTACGCGGGCCTCTCACTGCTGTGGCCTCTCCTGTTGCAGAGCACAGGCTCCGGACGCGCAGGCTCAGCGGCCATGGCTCACGGGCCCAGCCACTCCGCGGCATGTGGGATCCTCCCGGACCCGGGCACGAACCCGTGTCCCCTGCATCGGCAGGCGGACTCTCAACCACTGCGCCACCAGGGAAGCCCAAATTTTTATTTTTTTAATAAAAATTGTATATATTTAGGGACTTCCCTGGTGGTCCAGTGGTTAAGACTTGGTGCTTCCATTGCAGGGGGCCTGGGTTCGATCCCTGGTAAGGGAACTAAGATTCCACAAGCCACGTGGCACGGCCACCAAAAAAAATTGTATATTTAAGGTGTACAACATGATTTGATGCACACATTCATAGTGAAATGATTACTGCAATCAAACTAAATAGCATACCTTCTCACATAGTTACCATTGTTTGTGTGATGAGAGCTGAAATCTACTCTCTCAGCAAATGTCCAGTATTCAGTACAGTATTTCTGTTTTATTTATTTTTTATTGAAATATAGTTGATTTGCAATGTTGTGTTATTTTATTTTATTTTATTTTTTTTTTGTTGTTGTGTTATTTTAGATGTCCAGCAGAGTGATTCAGTTATATATATATACACATACACACACACATACATATGTATATATTCTTTTTCAGATTCTTTTCCCATATAGGTTATTAAAAAATGTTGAATATAGTTCCCTGTGCTATACCATGTGTCCTTGTTGTTTATCTATTTTATATATAGTAGTGTGTGTATGTTACTCCCAAATTCCTAATTTATCCCTTGTCCCATCTTTCCCCTTTGGTAACCATAAGTTTGTTCTCTATGTCTGTGGGTCTGTTTCTGTTTTATAAATAAGGTCATTTGTATCATTTTTTTAGATTCCACGTGTAAGTGATATCGTATAATATTTGTCTTTCTCTGTCTGGCTTACTTCACTCAGTATGACAATCTCTAGGTCCATCCACGTAGCTGCAAATGGCAGTATTTCATTCTTTTTCATGGCTGAGTAGTATTCCACTGTATATATGTACCACATCTTGTTGATCAGTTCCTCTGTCGATGGACACTTAGGTTGCTTCCATGTCTCAGTACAGTATTATTAACCACAGTCACTGTGCTGGACACTAGATCTCCAAGCTCCCTCATCCCTCATAACTGCAGTGTGTCCCCTTTGACCATCATCTCCCCATTTCCCTACCTCCCCACCCTGGTAACCACCATTCTACTCTCTGCTTCTATGGATTTGAGTTTTTCAGATTCCACATATGTGAGGTGGTGCATTTTTTTCTTTCTGTGCCTGGCTTATGTCACCTAGCATAATGTCCTCTGGGTTCACCCATGTTGTTTCAAATGGAAGGATCTCTTTCCTTTTTTACGGCTGAGTCATATTGCATCATATCTATATCCCACAATTTCTGCATCCATTCATCTTTCTATAGACACATAGGCTGTTCAGGTCTTTTACCTGTTTTCTGACTGAATCATTTGTCTTTATCCAGAGTTGTTTTAGTTCCTTTCCCTTCATCAATTTTATGAGTAATGAAATGGAAGCACAGAGAGGTTAAGTGACTTGCCCAAGAATGCACAGCTGATCACTGAAAGAGCCAGAAAACAGGAACCCAGGCCACCTGATTGGTGGAAAGGACAGCAGAGAGGCCCTCACCCCTCTGGACTGATCTTTTCAAACATACGGTCATTCTGTGTTCTGAAAAACAGCTCCAGGCAATATCCTGGAATAGGATTGTTTGAGGATCTCCAAGTGACCTGGCTTGTACCCACCTCAGGGTCTTTGCACCTGCTGTGCCCTCAGCCAGTGAAGTCCTTCCGCAGACATTCTCCTTCTCATCATTCAGGTCTCAGCTCCCACATCATTGCCTCAGAGGGCCGTTTCCAGAGTTGCTCTCTCAAATTGTAGCGTTGGTTTGTTCATTTTCTTACTGTCTCCTCCTTCTAGGAGGGTTTAAGTTCCATGAGGCCAGGTGGCTTCTCTGTGCTGAGTCAGGCTTCTGCCTCATTTCTCAGCAATCCTTTCTGTGCCCTGGAACATTTTTTACTTCTTCAAACGTACCGCATTCGCTCAAGATTCTACCTAGCAGAAGGGACAAGTGACACGTACTTGTTGAATGAAGTAACGAAAATAGCAAACGTGAAATCTGGGAATGAACTGTTTTTGACAAATTGGTAACCAACAGATTAGCATCACAGAAATTGTCTTCTCCAGAGAAAACACATGCTGTTTTTGCTCCAGTTCTGCTTCTTCTCTGGTTTCAGAAGAAATCCCCTGTATGACATCACATTATTGAGAAGGGTCCCTCCAGACGCCAGCAACGAGACAGGGGGCAGGAGCCAGCCCCCAGGGTGGGCCCCTGTAACCCTGGCCAGCGGTGGTCCATGGCCTTGTGAAGTAAAACTGACAATACTGCCACCACTCCTGTCTTTCCCTGAAATCCCCCTGAGTGGAGGTGGGACTTGTAAATACAGTGGCACCTCACTCCTGATCATGTTATATTCTACAGAAGAAGGGAGATGACTCTGGGGGGCCTGACCTAATCAGGTGAGCCCTTTCTGAGCAGAGTGTTTCCTCGGGCTGGTCACCTGGTCGCAGAGGAAACCAGAGAGACACACTCCTGGTGGCCTAGAAGAGAAAGAAGCAGCTGCCATGGTGTTATTTCCTACAGGAGGCATGTGGGAGGGAGCTGGGTGTAGCCCCTGGGAGCTCAATGCAATCCTCCACTGACAGCCAGAGAGAAAGCAGGGGTCTCAGCCACACAACTACAGGGAGCAACTTCTGCCAACAGGCAGTCTCGCTGTGTGTGTGTGGCTGTGTGTGCCTATCTGTATGTGTCTGTGTGCACTTGTGTGCATGTGTCTATATGTGTCTTGTGTGTCTGTATGTGCCTGTGTGTGTGTCTTTGTGTCTGTGTGTGTCTGTGTGTCTGTCTGTGTGTCTGTGTGTGTGTGCATGCTTGCAACAGGGCCCTGAGCCCCCGACAAGACCACAGCCCTGGATAATACCTTGACTTCAGCCTGGTGAGACCCTAAGAAGAAGATCCAGCTAACCTTAACCTGAATCCCTGACCAGGGGATTTTAAGCTGCTGAGTTTGTGATGATTTGTGACGCAGCAACAGAAAACTACCTTCTGCTGGCCATTCCATGCTGGGCCCAAGGAACGTGCACCAGGATGGAGATGGGTGGTCCAGTGGGTCTGGGACCGTAGTCCCCTCACCCCCAGACCCTCATGATGGAGGCTCTAGTTTGTGAGTTAGAATGAACATTTTGGGGCCATTGAGCAAAGCGGTTAGTATGGGGACCAGCCTGGTGTCACACACACCTGGTCCACAGCCTAGCTGTGCTCCTTCTGGCTGGTGTGAGAACCTCTCTGACCTCAAGCTATTCCTTCGTAAAGTGGGGGTAAATTCAGTGCTTTCCCTATGGATTCTTGGAATTAAATGACTTGATCCATTTCCAAAGCACTTGTGCTCGTGCCACAAACATATCACCTGAATTCACCATATCCAAACCCTGCATTCATGTGTCTATAAACGTGTTTATAAGGGCACATGCAACATATTGTTAAATGTCACACACACACGCGCGCGCGCGCACACGCACAGCAAGACTCCCAAACAAATGGAAACCCTGCTCGTTCTAATTCATATATCAGTGGAATTTGTTCAGTAAGCATTTAACGGACACCAACTGGCTTCAAGACACCACGAAGGGTCCATAGGGCAGAAAAACGACTTCCTTTGCAAAATAAAGTCGCGAAAAGACCAATTCTAAAATCATAGAGGAAAAACTGCTTAGAAACAGAATGTGGTGAGAATGATTTGCCAAACAGATGGTTAGTATTAAAGCTTTCTTTCGTGTTTTGGAAAGGGCTGTCTCCACCATGCCGTCTGTACCGGGCTGGGTCCAAGAGAGCCGTTCCCATCCTTAGTTCCACGGATGTATATCCTGCTTGGAACTCAGCCTGGCCTTGAGCTCAGTGGAAAGTCCATGGGATTCTGGAGAGATGAGGGTCCACCCTGGCCACTTGGCCGCGTGTGAAAATTCTAACAGCTCCTTCCCATCTGCCTGCATTCATGGGGGCCGGTTCCTGAGGGAAGCGACTGAGGCTCTCAGCTTGGGTATAAAATTAAAGTGTGGGGGTGACAGGAGTGCAAACATCTCAGTAATCAAGAGAGATAATACTTTAATGCAACGTGTCCTTAAAATTTCAAAATTGGACTTCCCTGGTGGCACAGTGGTTAAGAATCCGCCTGCCAATGCAGGGGACACAGGTTCGAGCCCTGGTCTGGGAAGATCCCACATGCCGCAGTGCAACTAAGCCCGTGCGCCACAACTACTGAGCCCACGTGCCGCAGCTACTGAAACCCACATGACTAGAGCCCATGCTCCACAACAAGAGAAGCCACCGCAATGAGAAACACGTACACCGCCACAAAAAGTAGTCCCCACTCACCGCAACTAGAGAAAGCCCGTGCGCAGCAACGAAAACCCAACGCAGCAAAATAAATAAATAAAAATAAAATTTCAAAATTCATCGGAAAAAAATCAATGATGAACAAAGTATCAACATTTTCACTCAAGACAGGATCTCACAGGGTCGAGACTAGGGTGAGGTGAGTCCTGCAAATCTCAGGGTCCTATCCTGTCTGGAGTAAATATTTTGGTGTTGTATGCATCATGGATTTCTGGCATTATTTTTTATTTTTAAAAATATTGCATTGGGCTTCCCTGGTGGCGCAGTGGTTGGGAGTCTGCCTGCCGATGCAGGGGACACGGGTTCGTGCCCCGGTCCGGGAAGATCCCACATGCCGCGGAGCGGCTGGGCTCGTGAGCCACGGCCGCTGAGCCTGCGCGTCCGGAGCCTGTGCTCCGCAACGGGAGAGGCCACAACAGTGAGAGGCCCGCGTACCGGAAAAAAAATAATAAATAAAAAATATTGCATCAAAATATTACCCTGATCCTACCATATGGCACAGGGAACTATATTCAATATCCTGTGATAAACCATAATGGGAAAAAATATGAAAAAGAATATATATATATGCATAACGAAATTGCTTTGTTGCACAGCAGAAATTAACACAACATTGTAAATCAACTATACTTCAATAAAATTAAAATATATATATGTAAAATATTACCTTGAATATTGAGGTTTTCTGCTTTCTCTTAAATTTTACACCTGGGGTGAATGCCTCACTTGCCTCACCGTAATCGCTCTTTCAACATCTCAGATCTTTTCTCCGTCCACACTGCAAACACCCTAGTTCTTTCTCTCATTGTGTGTGGTTTGCACAAGTACAACAAACTCCTAACCACCCCCTCTGTGTCCCAGTCTTGTCCATCTCGTGAAATGTCGACGCCACTTCCCAAGCTGCCCAAGCTATAATTCAGGATCAATTCCTCTTCCATCCCTTTTCCCCAAAGTGTGCATCCCCCCCATCCACGAGTCCTGTGTTTCCAAGAATAGGGGACCAATTGCTCTGGTGTGATGTCATTTCAGATGGTTCGGCTTTAAAAACAATTAAATCCCATCATAAAATGCTATATACCCTTGTCAACTCTTTCCATTCCATTGCAGAGGAAGTTTCTCTTAGGTGCTGGTGTGCCTTCAGCCTCTCCAGAGCACTTGCTAATGACTTTCTTAAAAAGGACAAAAACTGTCATTCGAAAGAATACATGCACCCCTATGTTCATAGCAGCACTGTTCAGAATAGCCAAAACATGGAAACAACCTAAATGTCCATCGACAGAGGAATGGATAAAGATGATGTGGTACATATATACAATGGAATATTACTCAGCCATAAAAAAAGAATGAAATAATACCATTTGCAGCAACATGGATGGACCTAGAGATTATCATACTAAGTGAAGTAGCCAGAAAGGGAAAGACAAATACCATATGATATCACTTATATGTGGAATCTAAAATATGACACAGATGAACCTATCTACAGAGCAGAAACAGACTCACAGACATAGAAAACAGACTTGTGGTTGCCAAGGGGGAGGAGGCGGGGGAGGGGCTGGAGTGGGAGTTTGGGATAAGCAGATGCACTCTAGTATACATAGGATGGATAAACAACAAGGTCCTACTGTAGAGCACAAGGAACTATGTTCAACGTACTGGGATAAACCACAGTGGAAAAGAATATGAAAAAGAATGTCTATACGTGTATAAGTGAGTCACTGCTGTGCAGCAGAAATTAGCACAACATTGTAAGTCAACTATATGTCAATAGAATTTAAAAAATAAAAGTAAAACAAAGGACACTCAGGCCGGGGAGAAGGAGGGGTACGGAATGCGGGAA
>NW_020172996.1:1188489-1193234 GCF_003031525.2 Neophocaena asiaeorientalis asiaeorientalis | reverse complement strand
AAAGCTTCACTCAGATCCTTGGCAAGCCTCAGCATCTGGCCCAGGGCTCCTCAGCCTGGCACTGCAGACATATGGGGCTGGATGATTATCTGTGGCGGGAGCCGTCTTCGTGCACTGTAGGATGTTGAGCAGCCTCCCTGGTCTCTACCCACCAGGTGCCAGCAGTGTGTCCCCCTCATGTTGTGACAACCAAAAACGTCTCCAGGCATTGCCAGGTGTCCCCTAGTGGGCAAAGTCACCCCTGATGGAGAACCACTGGTGTAGCCACACTTAATCACACTGTTTTGTTTTCAGTGTATTTCCTTTTAAAATTTTTTTTAATTTTTTAGAGTAGTCTCAGGGTCACAGCAAAATTGAGCAAAGTTGCAAAGAGTTCCCATACACCCCCTGACCCATACATGCCTACTCCCCCCATTGTCAACTTTCCCCACCAAAATGGGCCATTGGTGACAAGAGAAGAACTTGCACTGATACATTGTTATCACCCAGAGTCTATAGTTTGTATCACCATTCATTGTATCATTGTACATTGTGTGGGTTTGGACAAATGTATATTGACATATACCCACCATTATAGCATCACACGCGGTATTTTCATGGCCCTAAAATTCCTCTGTGCTCTACCTGTGCCTCCCTCCGCCCCAGCCCAGTTTGAAAGGTTTGAAAATAGACAAAATAGCAACATTTTTTCTGTTACACTCATCGTTTCAACACTGACCAACTCATACCCCCAGCATGCTGTAACCACCAGAATTATTTTCAAAGCAAATTCCAGACATGATGCCATTTCATCCATACGGAGTTCAATATCTGTTTCCTAAAGAGAAAGCCTCTTGTATAAAGCTGATTTATTTTATTTTTCTTAAAGAGCTGACTTTTGAACGCACACAGAGCCTACCCCCTCGAAGTCACCTGATATTGTCTGTTGCAAAGAACGAGGGGGAAAGAATGGCGTATGTGAGCATTACTTAGATCGAAGCTCTGTTACACACAAGCAAAATTCTGCATTGCTTGGGAATTACACACTAGATATAGTACAGCCTGGTTCTAAAAGCGTGATCATTCCCTGTGTGCCAGGAGCCGTGCTGAGCTTTGAGGGGAAAATATAGGACATACTCCCCGCCCTTGAGATGCTCACGATCTGATTGATAAACACTGAATGCAACACATGGGATGTGGGGCAAACGTGTCATGCATCCCATGCTCTGCACGGCTGGACAATAATAAAATAAGAATCAGCAGCGGCAGCGGGAACAGCTGGGCTTCATTGAGACCTCACTACCTCAAGCACCCAGAATGCAGAGCAAAAACAAAGCAGGAAAATTAGAGAAAAGTGGGTGGGAAATGGGATCTAGGGGTGTACTTTGGAGAACAATGGCTAGCTTTCAGGTGTTTTCATGGTTTGGATAGGGCGATTCTAGAATCTTGACTGCGCTGGTCTGAACCCAAGAATAACTAACCGTTCCTTTCCTCAGATAGAGAGCAATGCAAAAATTACAAAGATTCCTTGGGAACCAGCTGGGCTATTTCATTCAGCAGAAAGTTCTGTGGGATACAATAGGGGGTCTCCTCAGGCTGCCAATCGACGCTTGTTTCTAAAATGACTGCTTCTCCCCTCTCCCAAGACCATCCTACACACAGCTGTCTTCAGGGTCACTTGCCAAAAAGCTTATTTATTTCATCAAGATTTTTACTTGTCAAAGACTAGAAACAACCCAGGCATGCATCCATGGGGGATAATAATAATTCATAATAACATTATAGTTTAATTATTTCTGGTTTAGTCCATAAAATGGAATACTACACTATTCTTTTCCCTTATAGGTTATTACAAGATATTGAGTGTAGTTTCCTGTGCTATACCGTAGGTCCTTTTTGGTTATCTATTTTACATATAGTAGTGTGTATCTGTTAATCCCAAACTCCTAATTCATCCCTCCCCTCCCCTTTGGTAACCATAAGTTTGTTTTCTATGTCTATGAGTCTGTTTCTGTTTTGTAAATAAATTCACTTGTGTCACATTTTAGATTCCACATATAAGTGATATCATATGACATTTGTCTTTGACTTACTTCACTTAGTATGATAATCTCTAGGTCCATTCATGTTGTTGCAAATGGCATTATTTCATTCTTCTTATGGCTGAGTAGTATTCCATTGTATATATGTACCACATCTTCTTTATCCATTCATCTGTCAATGGACATTTAGGTTGTTTCCATGTCTTGGTTATTGTAAACAGTGCTGCAGTGAACATTGGGGTGCATGTATCTTTTCGAATTACAGTTTTCATCTTTTCCAGATATATGCCCAGGAGTGGGATTACATGATCATATGGTAGCTCTATTTTTAGTTTTTTAAGGAAATTCCATACTGTTTTCCATAATGTCTGGACCAATTTACATTACCACCAACAGTGTAAGAGGGTTCATTTTTCTCCACACCTTCCAGAGGAAAGTCTTTTCACGACCTGTCTTTTTGAATCTTTGAATGTTTTATCTATTCAAAAAAATGAATGAAATTCGATTTTAAATTAAAATAAGTAATATTAAAAATAAATTAAAACGGAGACGCCGGCCCTTTTTCCCCAGCAGCCCCTACCATCTTCATCATGTTGATAGTTCACCATGGGAGCCCAGTGGCACTTTCTGACCCTCCATTTTGCCCAACTTTGACACAGTCAGCAGAACGAGAACTACCCTCATTTAACGAGTGTCCTTTCTTCCCCCTCCCAGGTGTGTTATTGGCTTCAAGGAAGAGACCGTCAGCCTGGGACCAAGAGAATCCCGGGGCGAGTTCCCGGTGAGACAACTGTCCTATGCATCACCTCCAAGGCCTCCCACATCCTGTACAGATCGTGGAGAGGACCCGTGGGGACAGGTGAAAGGTGGGCATCCATGTCTGGTGCATTTACAGAATGAGAAGGGGAGGAGAATGGGCAAGAAGTCTTCAGAGGGACTTCCCTGCTGGTCCAGTGGTTAAGACTCCACGCTCCCAAAGCAGGGGGCCCGGATTCCATCCCTGGTAGGGGCACTAAGATCCCACATGCCTAATGGCACAGCCAAAAAAAAAAAAAAAAAAACTGAAGAAGGCTTCAGAGGGGACCTGGGGTCAGACTGTGCATCGTATATAAGCACTGTGAACAATCTATTCCTCCTCCGAGGAGAGTAGGATTCTAAACAGGAAAGCTCCATCTCAGACCTGCCTTTTAGGAAGATTATTTGGGCTGCCCAAATGGATTGGCTGGGGTGATAATCCCCAGATTTCTGTCCTTACCATTCCACTTCTATATTTTCCCCCATATTAACCTTAGGGCCTATGTGATTCCCTCCTTAACTTTTTGTTTTTTAAATTTTAATGGACTCCCTGCTTCTTTAAATTGAAACAGTCTTATTGAAGATAACTTTTTTAACTTGAAGTATAGTTGATTTACAATATTGTGTTAGTTTCAGGTGTGCAGCAAAGTGATTTGGTTATACATGTATATGTATATATCTATACTCTTTTTTATTTCTTTCCATTATAATTCATTACAAGATATTGAATATAGTTCCCTGTGCTCTTCAGTATCTTTGCTTTGCAAAAGCTTTTAAGTTTCATTAGGTCCCATTTGTTTATTTTTGTTTTTATATCCATTACTCTGGGAGGTGTTTATCCCTCCCCCCCAATAGTTTTTATACAGTGATGTATGTCCATTATTTCTCAATACACCTGAAAAAAATAATTTAAAATAATAATAAATAAAGATAATTTTCTTATTGAAGATAACTTTTTTAACTTGAAGTATAGTTGATTTACAATATTGTGTTAGTTTCAGGTGTGCAGCAAAGTGATTTGGTTATACATGTATATGTATATATCTATACTCTTTTTTATTTCTTTCCATTATAATTCATTACAAGATATTGAATATAGTTCCCTGTGCTCTTCAGTAAATCCTTGTTGTTTATCTGTTTTATATACGTACCATGTATATGTTAATCCCAAACTCCTAATTTATCCCTCTTCCCCAATAGTTTCTTTTTAATGTTATTTTATTTTTTGTAAAGTTATTTTTATGTAATGTTATGTATGTTATGTAATGTTATGTAATGTTTATGTATTTTTATGTAATGTTATCTGCAACAACATGGATAGACCTAGAGATTATCATATTAAGTGAAGTCAGACAGACAAAGATAAATATCATATGATATCACTTATATGTGGGATCTTAAAAAATGATACAAATGAACTTATCTATGAAACAGAAAGAGATTCACAGACATAGAGAACAGACTTGTGGTTGCCAAGGGGGAAGGGAGGTGGAGGAGGGAAGGATTTGGAGTTTGGGATTAACAGATGCAAACTATTATGTATAGGTTGGATAAACAACAAGGTCCTACTGTACAGCACAGAGAACTATATTCAATATCCTGGGATAAACTATCACAGAAAAGAATATGAAAAGGAATGTATATATAAGTATAACAGAATCAGTTAGCTGTACCATTTTTCTAGATTCCACATATATGCGTTAATATACAATATTTGTTTTTCTCTTTCTGACTTACTTCATTCTGTATGACAGTCTCTAGGTCCATCGGCGTCTCTACAAATGACCCAGCTTCATTCCTTTTAATGGCTGAGGAATATTCCATTGTATATATGTACCACAACTTCTTTATCCATTCGTCTGTTGATGGGCGTTTAAGTTGCTTCCATGACCTGGCTATTGTAAATGGTGCTGCAATGAATATTGGGGT
>NW_020172996.1:1169914-1188194 GCF_003031525.2 Neophocaena asiaeorientalis asiaeorientalis | reverse complement strand
TCTCCATAGTGGCTGTATCAATTTACATTCCCACCAACAGTGCAAGAAGGTTCCCTTTTCTCCACACCCTCTCTAGCATTTATTATTTGTAGATTTTCTTATGATGCCCATTCTAACCGATGTGAGGTGATACCTCATCATAGTTTTGATTTGCATTTTTCTAATCATTAGTGGTGTTGAGCAGCTTTTCATGTGCTTCTGGGCCATCAATATGTCTTCTTTGGAGAAATGTCTATTTAGATCTTCTGCCCATTTTTTGATTGGGTTGCTTGTCTCCCTTCCTGAAACTAACACAACATTGTAAATCAACTATAGTCCAATAAAATAAATTTTAAAAAAATAAAGATAATTTTATATTCACCCTTGGAAATGATCAATGAGAGATTGCTCTGATGGGATTCGATGCTCCCTCTAGATTGAGGGAGCAGCACATGCAAAGGCCCTGGGGTAGGAACATATGTGGTCTGTCCAGGGAGCAGCAGGAAGGCTGGTGCAGGTGGAGTCAAGGAGGTGAAAAGAGTGGTGAGAGATGGGGAGGGTGTGGACGTGGGCCACGGCAAGGAGAGGGGCCACTGCCCTTCGTGAAATAAATTTGGGTAGGTTTCTAGCAGGGGAATAACATCAGTTTTGCATTTACACAGGAGCCCTCTGGCTATGTCATGGAGGTGAAGCTGCAGAGCAGAAGCCAGAAGACTTGTGGGGTCACCGCCCCGCCCCTCCCCCGCCTCCCACCTCACCAGCATCCTTCTCACATGTAACTTCCCTTGGTCTCGGAAGAAGGTACGGGTTTGAACTAAAGCGTCAGCTCAGCCCTCAGAAGAAACGTGTTTCCATGAGGCTGCACCATGGTCCTCAACCAGGGTGGCTGTGCCCCCAGGAAACATTCAGAAATATCTGGAGAGACTTTTGGTTGTCCCGATGGGGGCGGGGGGAGGAGTTCTGCTGGCATCTGGTGGGTAGAAACCAGGGATGCTGCTCAACACCCTACAGTGCATGGGACGGGCTGCCACAGCAGGGAACGATTCCGTTCAAAATGGCAATAGTGCCCAGGCCGAGGGTCTTCTTGCCCTTTATTTGAGGTTCGTGTGTGTGCATGTGTGCCTCTGTATGTGTGTGTGTGATGACATCGTCCATATATACCTTACATGGCATGTCTGCATCCCAGCTCCACCAACTGGCTGTGTGCCCTCAGGCCAGTTACTTAACTCTCTGGGCCTGGGTCGCCACATTTTTAAATCAGGGATCATCAAATTACCTGCCTCACATGGTTGTTGGGAAGTGTAGTTAATATGGAAAGTGCTTGTAAACAGGTCCTGGCCCAGAGAGGGTATTCAACAAGTGGCAATCATTAGTTACCATCACTTTTCTCAATATTGATCTAGTCAGGAGATAGGTGTTACTAGCTTGGCTCTAAGGATGCTGGGGATCTTGTAGTGTCCTACTTGGTAGGACAGGGGCAGCCATGCGTCCCACTAGGGGGAGGACTTGCGGCCAGACCACCATGGGAGTGGGGGGATCCTGACCCTACTGGGAAGATGGATCACATGACATGTAGTCTAAGGAGAGCACGGCAGTCAACAGCTGAGGCTCAGGAATTAGCGCTTCTATCTTAAATCTGGGTTCTGCTCCTCCCTGGCATTTGGACCTCCAATAACAAGTTAACTCCCCTGTGCCTCAGTTTCCCCATGGGGAATGAAGGCCTATCCTAGTGTCAACCCACTAGAGCTGCTATAAAGATCAAAGTGAGGGACTTCCCTGGTGGTCCAATGGTTAAGAATCTGAGCTCCCAGTGCAGGGGGCCCGGGTTCGATCCCTGGTTAGGGAACTAGGTCCTGCATGCCACAAGGAAAACCCAGCGCAGCCAAATAAATAAATAAATATTATTTTAAAAAATCAAAGTGAGTGGCAGGGGTGGTGTCTGCCAGCCCTTGGGCCCCAGGATGGACCCACTGGCAAAGAAGCTCTTTAAAGGAGTTTTAGTAGCTGAACTTGTAGACATTTTTTGGAGCATATTTTTTTTAAAAAGATGAACACAAGGCAAGATTTCAGGCAAAACACGAGCAAGAAATTCCCCTTCATCTTGGAAGTTTATTACAAATCCAGTGAACACTCTGGAATGTATGGGATCAGAGAGCAAGATCCAGAAAAGTGGCTGAACAGCAAAAATTAGGAACTTGCCATCAATTAAAGTTTCATATTTCATAGTATCAGGCAGGAATAAAATTCCAAAGTTGACATGAATATTTAAAGTTAACTGTAAACTTTAAGTCGGGGGGGCGGTTTTAATTAAATTTAATTTATTTTTTGGCCACACAGCCTGTGGGATCTTAGTTCCCCGACCAGGGGTGGAACCCGCATCCCCTGCATTGGAAGTGAGGGGTCTTTTTTTTTTAATTTATTTATTGGCTGCGTTGGGTCTTCGTTGCTGCATGGGGACTTTCTCTAGTTGCGGTGAGCAGGGGCTACTCTTGGTTGCCGTGCACAGGCTTCTCATTGAGGTGGCTTCTCTTGTTGCAGAGCATGGGATCTAGGCACTCGGGCTTCAGTAGTTGCAGCACATGGGCTCAGTAGTTGTGGCTCGCGGGCTTCAGTAGTTGTGGCTCGTGGGCTTCAGTAGTTGTGGCATGCAGGCTCTACAGCACAGGCTCAGTAGTTATGGCGCACGGGCCTAGCTGCTCCACGGCATGTGGGATCTTCCCAGACCAGGGATCAAAGCCGTGTCCCCTGTATTGCCAGGTGAATTCTTAACCACTGCGCCACCCGGGGAGTCCCGGAAGTGTGGAGTCTTAACCACTGGACCGCCAGGGAAGTCCCTAGAGGTTTCATTCTTTGGACTAACTGTGAAGAAACTGATGGAAGGTTTGTATATTATGTTGTAAATAGAGTTTTGTTTACCACTCAAAATAAAGTGGTTCTCCTTAAAAAAATAAAACCTCCCTTGTAATTCTGAATATATAAACCTTTCAAAATGGATAAAATAGTGAAACATCTATTTTTAATATTTATTACATTGTTTTCTTTTCCATTGTAGTTTATTACAAGATATTGAATATAGTTCCCTGCATTATACAGTAAGACCTTATTGTTTATCTAATTTATCCCCCACCTCCTTTCCCCTTTGGTACCATGGGTTTGTTTTCTATGTCTGTGAGTCTGTTTCTGTTTTGTAAATAAGTTCATTAATATTTATCACATTTTAACTCACACATTTAAAATAACATTATCTAAAAATATATGAACTAGAAATATTGCTTTTATCCATTTTCACATTGCCTGAAACAATATTTAAACTCTACATCAATGTCTCTGGTAATACTAGAGCCATTTTGGAGTAAAATTCGTCATAAAGTTCAAAAAAACAAAAAGATCCAAGTTCAGTAAGACATCTAAAGCACACAACACACGTTAGCTATTATTATTTTTGTTGTTGTTGTTAATGAGCTGACTTTGAAGACAGGGTAAGGACGAGGCAGGTACATACAAGCGTTAAATGGAAGGAGAAACACAGCTTCGGGGATTCAGAGCACAGAGTGGGAGGTTCAGTGAGCCGGTGTCTTAGGACTGAGGTGAACACATATTGTCAAATAGCCAGCCAGAAATACCATCCTGACGGACAGTCCCACAGTGGCTGGGTTTCGCTGACCCACCCAACCCCCGATATTTTCATCCTCCTGACCCTTTGCTCATGCTATCGGGACAACTGGATGTCGCAGGAGTTGTGTGCAATTTTCTCTAAATACGAAGAATGATGCCTGCATTTTATAGGTTTACATTTCTGTCAGGATTCACCTGTTGGTCTCCATAGTCTAGATTTCACTTGAGATACCCGGGTTTTTTTATAATTTCTAATATATTGCATAATTATTTATTTTAGTATCAATTATATGCACGTGATTCCAGAACGTTTTTTGCTTTTTAAGCACAACTTTTTTTTTAAGGAGTGGCTGTATTAGTTTGCATAGGCTGCCATAACAAAGCACCAAAGGGTGGCTTCAACAATAGAAATTTATTCCCTCGCAGTTCTGGAGGCCAGAAGACTGAGATCAAGGTTTCAACATGGTTGGTCTCCTGAGACCTTGCTCTTTAGATTGCAGACAATTATCTTCTCCCTGTGTCCTCACATGGTCATCCCTCTGTGTGCGTCTGTGTCCAAATCTCCTCCTCTTATAAGGACACTAGTCATATTGGATTAGGGCCCCATGACCTCATTTTACTTTAATTCCCTCTGTAAAGACCCCATCTCCAAACGCAGTCACGTTCTGAGGTCCTGGGGTTAGAGCTTCAGCTTCTGAATTTAGGGGAGACACAACTGGAGCTACAACAGCCCAGAACCAAGGTGGGCGAGTAGTTGTAAGATGAGGCTGGAGAGCTTGGTAAGACCACACCTGGAGAGATATTTTAGGCCATGGCCGGTGTCTTGAATTTCACCCTGAGTGCGGTCGGGAGCCCCCAAGGACATCAGGCAAGGGAGAGCCATGGTCAGACTTGTGTCTAAGCACCATGGCTCCAACTGCCGGTGGGGCACCGGGGCTGGACTGGAGGCCACAGGTGACCATGGGGGAATCCAGGCATGGAAACTGGACATGGCTGGGGTCAGCAGGGTGGGCGGGCCTGGGCAGAGAGGACTGAGATTTGGACCCAAGTTACCAGGCTTGGAAGTACATGCTGTCAACTGCATCCATCCCCCTAGAGAGATGAAACACAGCACATAAGACTGCCGCCCTGCTCTTGACCATCTGTGTCCAAAAGCCTTTTCCTTTCTCAGGCCCTGCCCATTGGATGTGTTTCTCTCTACTTGGATAGGTTTTCAAGTAACTCCGTGAGGTTCTTTTTTTTTTTTTGTACTTTAAAAAATCGTGTTTGTTGTAGAAACTTTAGAAAATGCAGATGAAAATAAAGAAATAAAAACTACCTATAATCCCCAGCAGGCACAGAATCTGTTTCCAGTCCTTATTTTTCTGTTTTGTTTTTGTTTGTTTTTGCTCCTTCCCAACCACCTCTCCCTGCTTTTTAAAAATTCAGATACAGTTGATTTACCATATTATATAAGTTTCAGGTGTAAAATGTAGTGATTCACAATTTTTAAAGGTTATACTCCATTTCCAGTTATTATAAAATATTGGCTATATTCCCCGTGTTGTACGATATATCCTCCTAGTTTTTTGTTTTGTACATAGTATTGGTAGTTTGTACCTGTTAATCCCCTACCCCATCTTGTCCCTCTCCGCTTCCTTCTCCCCACTCCGCTAGTTTGTTCTATCTGTGAGCCTGTTTCTTTTTTTGTTATATTCATACGTTTGTTTTATATTTCAGATCCCACATATGAGTGATATCATAGTGTTTCTTATTTCAGTAAATCCGTGCTAGTCTCATGACGCCCTCTGCTGGCCATTCTGTTCATCGTGTGTTAATGGTTTCTCCCGAGCCATCCAGCCCCCGGGGGGCCGGCACCAGCGTCCTGGGTCTCTTAAGCCCTTGAAATGTGGCTGGTGCGAATTGACATGTGCCATAACGTATAACACACACTAGATTTCCAAGACTGCACGAGAAAAATAATGTGAGATAGCATGTTAACAATGGTAGTTTTTTTAAGCATCCATAATTTTCTATATATTCAGAAACATGGACTATATTGTATTAACATTTTTTTTTTTTTGGCCACACCACGCAACTTGCGGGATCTTAGTTTCTGGACCAGGGATTGAACTCAGGCTTCGGCTGTGAAAGCTCTGAGTGCTAACCACTCGACCGCAAGGGAATTCCCAACAACGCTTTATACTGATTACATGTAATATTTTGAATATGTAGTTAACCCTTGAACAACACAGGGGTTAGGAGTGCTGACCCTCCGAGCACTGAAAAATTTGAGTATAGCGAATAGTCAGCCCTCCGAAGCCAGAGTTCCTCCACATCTGTGGTTCCGCCTCTGCAGAGGTGTAGTACTGTCCTATTTACTCTTTTTTATTGTTGTTTTTTTTTTTTTTTTTTTTTTTTTTGCGGGCGCAGCCGCTCCCCGGCATGTGGGATCCTCCCGGACTGGGGCACAAACCCGTGACCCCTGCATCGGCAGGCGGACTCCCAACCACTGCCCCACCAGGGAAGCCCTGTCCTATTTACTCTTGAAAAAAGTCTATGTGCAGGTCAGCTGTACTGGGTTAAATAAGAGCTGGCCTTAAAATTGATTTCACCTGTTCCTTTTCTATTTTTTTTCATGAGGATGCTAGGAAACTTTAAGTTATGTATGTGACTCACGTTATATTTCTTTATTTCTCATTGGTCTGGACTATTATAAATGTATGTGTATCTACCAGGGTCTCTCAGCCTTGGTACTTCTGGCATTCGGGGCCAAATCGTTCTTTGCCGTGCGGGCCATCCACGTGTGCTGTAGGATGTTGAGCAGTGTCCTTAGATGTCAGCAGCCTCACCCCTTCAGTTATGACAACCAAAAACGCCTCCAGACATTGACAAGTTGTCCCCCGAGGAGCAAAATCACCCTCAGTTAAGAACCATTGACATATATTTTTAATTTATAAATATATATTTTTATATATAAAAATATATCTATACTATATATTGAGTTTATATACATAAAACACAGCTGACCCTTGAACAACACAGGTTTGAACTGCGTGGGTCCATTTCTCTCTGGATGTTTTTCAGTAGTAGCTACTACAGTACTACATGATCTGTGGTCAGTTGGATCTGTGGATACCGAGGAACCACATATATGGAGGGCTGACTCTAAGTTATATGCAGATTTTTGACTGCATGGAGAAGCAGCACCTCTAACCCCCTGCATTGTTCAAGGGCCAACTGTATTTTGATTATTAATTATTTATTATATATATTGAAATGTGTACATATATTTATGAAGTGAAAAAATATATATGAAATGCAACTACACATGACACTTCCTGAGCCCCCATTACTTGCAAGCTCTGTGTTCAGTGCTTATGTGATTTTCTCTTTCAATCCTCACAAGGACCCCAGAGGATGGGCAGTATTATTACTGCCATTTTGCAGATGAGGAAAGTGAGGCACAGAGAGGTTAAGTGACCGGCCCTGGCGTGCACAGCTAATTGACCTGGATTCAAATTCAGGCATACCATTGTGAGAGTGTGCCCCACACCCATGGGCTGACCTCTAAGAATCCAGGATCTCCAAGTATCGTACAGCAATGTGACTATAGTTATAACACTGTGTGGTACACTTGAAATTTTACCCTAAGAGGGTAAATCGTTGTGTTCTCACCACACACAGAAGAAGAAGAAGAAGAAGAGGAGGAGAGGAGGAGGAGGAGCAGGAGGAGGAGGGGGAGGATGAGGAGGAAGAAGAAGAAGAGGAAGAGGAAGAAGAAGAAGAAGGAGAAGGAGAGGAGGGCAAGGGGGAGGGGGGGAGAAGGTGAAGGAAGGAAGGAGAAAGAAAGAAAGAGAAAGCAAGGAAGAAAGAAAGCAAGAAATGAAGGAAAGGAAAAGAAAAAAACAGTAACTGTGAGGTGGTGGATATGTTAATTAACTTGACTGTGATGGTTATTTCCCAATACATACTTGCATCAAATCATCATGTTGTACAACTTAAATGTATACATTTTAATTTGTCAATTATACTGCAATAAAGCTCAAACAAACAAACAAAAAGACCCCAGGATCTCCATCGGGGTGGTAAACGAGCCCACCCATCGCTGTCCTGGGATCTGAGCCCTCTTGGTGGGAAGGAGTGTGAAGGAGGAGGAGCCAGGGTTACAACTTTTTTTTTTTTGCGGTACGCGGGCCTCTCACTGTTGTGGCCTCTCCCGTTGCGGAGCACAGGCTCCGGACGCGCAGGCTTAGCGGCCATGGCTCACGGGCCCAACCGCTCCGCGGCATGTGGGATCTTCCCGGACCGGGGCACGAACCCGTGTCCGCTGCATCGGCAGGCGGACTCTCAACCACTGCGCCACCAGGGAAGCCCCAGGATTACAACTTTTACCCCCTCGGGGGCCATAAGAATCCAGAAACGATGCTCCATTCCAGTCATCTCCTATGAGACTGTGGTATAACAGGAAAGCACAGAGTCATCCATCCATTTGTCCGCCCAAGTCTGGTTATCTGCGCCGCAGACCTCCTGTGGGCCAGGCGCTGCCCAAGACTCTGAGGGTCCCCAGGTCACTAGGGTAGCACAGCTCTGCTCACAGAGATCCTGTGACCCTGCACAGGAGAGAGGACAGTACTGCGCAAGCACAGACAAAACAAGGCCGCAGACACAGCTCATTTGGAGAAAATATGACAGGTGGAAAATGATTGGGGTGTGATTCTGGAAGATTCTAGAAACATTTTCTTCTAAGCTAGAACCTCATGAACTGTGAAGCTTGTCTCCATTGTGGAAGAGGGGTCCAGAGTGGGGGGTGGGGGAGAAGCCACTTGCTCAGAACCCTCTTCTCAGTATCCCCCCACATGGACCCTCCCTTGGAGTCCAGGGGAGGGTTTGAATACGCACGTACACACCGTCTGACTGCTGCGCCTGGAAAATTCCAAGCTCCGTGGCCCCACCTGCTCCCGTCGCAGCCCCCTCCTCTTCCCTGGCTGGCTGCGGTTTCCATAACAACGGATGTCGCCAGCCGACAGCTCTTGCGGCTGATAACCAGCCACCTGGTGGGGGGTGAGGGGAAGGGGAGGATGGGGCAAGGTCTCCCCATTGGTAGTCTGCTCACGACTTTAATGCAATTAAAGTGCATCTTCAGACAGGGGGTCTTTGCAGAAGAGAGGTGGGGGGAGTTTATGCCGCTGTTAGAAATCCCAAGCCGCCCGAAAGCCAGCGATACCATCAACCCCAGCTGCTCTCCAACGTGTTCATTCATTCGTTAAACCTCTTATTTATTCCACAGATATTGATTGGATTAAATAGATGATGAACATAGATAATTCTATTGACACATTAATTCTATACCTAGCTTAAGCTCCAGGTTTTGTTCTAGGGATACGGTGGAGGATGAAGAAAAAGCCCCAGTGCCTCCTTTAATGATGTTTAGGGCTGCATCTTAGATGCGGTGGTACGAACGTGGAAATAATATATCGTATGATGGCAGGCATTAAGTTCCAGGAAGACAAAGCTACCAGTATTATTTTCAAGTTAGTTTTTTTTTCTTTTTAATGGTAACACATTTTATTATTTTTTAAATCCCAAACTCCTAATTTATCCCTCCCCCACTTTCCCCTTTGGTAACCATAAATTTGTTTTCTATGTCTGTGAATCTTCTGTTTTGTAAATAAGTTCATTTGTATCATTTTTTAAGGTTCCACAATAAGTGATAGCGTATGACATTTGTCTCTGACTTACTTCACTTAGTATGATAATCTCTAGGTCCATCCATGTTGCTGCAAATGGCATTATTTCATTCTTTTTTATGGCTAAGTAGTATTCCATTGCATATATGGACCACATCTTCTTTATCCATTCATCTTCGATGGACATTTAGGTTGCTTCAATGATAGTACATTTTAAATGGTGGTTACATATTAACTCTGTGGACTTAATAATCTTATGGGAAATATTGTGTAGTGAAAATTCGACCTTCCCGCCAGTCCCAAGCCACCCTGTACCCTTCGTAGGATGTGGAACATCATCTTTAATGAGTCATTGTAAGCACATCACATTGAAAGAACCCCCCTTTAAAAACAGAATAGTAACTTTTGCACCCATTTTTCTGCAACTTGCTATTTCCTGCTTAATGTGAAGACAGCAAATCTTGGTGGCTAAAAGCATGGATTGAACCCAGCTGTCTACATTTGACTCCCAGCTTCTTCACTTGTTACCGTGGGGCTCTGGGCTTCACCTCTTGGGACCTCCGTTTCCCCAGTTCTAAAACAGGGATTGTGGTGAGAGTTGAAAGAAAAGCAGCCGGAGTGGTGCCTGTAATATCCATACACACATTAAATAAAATAGATAACTCTTGGAGATCTTTCTATGCCAGGACTTCAGCAGATTACTCATTTTTCATACAAAGTATCCCACTGTATGGCTGTCCCACAATATCTAACCATGGGTTTTGAGGTTGTGTCCACTCCTCTGTTATAACTAACGATGCGGCGGAGAATTCCCATACACCCGTGCTATTACAGGCGTGTACAAGTGCATCTATGCAATATACTTCTGGAAGCGGAATTGCTGGGTCAAAGGATACAAGCTTTCAGATTTTGCACTGATAATGCCAAATCGCCCACCATAAAGATCGTGCCCATTTACCAGCCCAACGACAATGTATAAGTATTGAAGCGGCACTGAAATTCTGGGAGAATTCAACACAGAAACATGGTTTTCCAATTTCTCTTGAAAATTCAGAAGATCTAGCATCGAGACTGGGCTCGATGTCACCCGTACAAGCCATTGGATGGTGTCTGGTAGCAGCTGCACGCCTCAACCAAACACACTTTCTCCCCTTTGCCACACTCCTCACCACCCCCTGTATGTCCAGACTCTGTCAGTGTCCGGCTTGTACTGTGCTTGAGGCGACAGTTCGCTTTCATAGGAGGTTTACTCTGCATCCTTGCGAACACCGAGGCCAGACTGAGAAAATCACCTACTTTAAGAAAATGCCGTACAGTGAGTCCTTGTTGGTTATCCATTTAAAATATAGCAGCATGTACATGTCGATCCGAAACTCCCTAACAATCCCTCCCCCACCATCCTTACCCCCTGGTAACCATAAGTTCGTTCTCTAAGTCCGTGAGTGTTTCTGTTTTGTAAATAAGTTCATTTGTATAGTTTTTTTTTCGATTCCACATATAAGTGATATCATATGATATTTGTCTTTCTCTGTCTGACTTACTTCACCAGCCATGTTGCTGCAAATGGCGTTACTTCAGATAGTCACTTATTTAATTTATTTTTTAAATTAATTTTTATTGGAATATAGTTGCTTTACAATGCTGCATTAGTTTTTACTGTACAGCAAAATGAATCAGCCATACATACATATATATATATATATATATATATATATATATATATATATATATTCCCTCCCTTTTGGATTTCCTTCCCATTCAGGTCACCACAGTGCATTAAGTAGAGTTCCCTGTGCTATGCCGTATGTTCTCATTAGTTACCTATTTTATACATCGTATCAATAGGATAATCACTTATTTTAAAATAAAGGAGGGACTTCCCTGGTGGCTCAGTGGTTAAGAATCTGCCTTCCAGTGCAGGGGACGCAGGTTTCATCCCTGGTCGGGGAACTAAGATCCCACATGCTGCAGGGCAACTGATCCCACTCACCTCAACTAGAGAGCCTGTATGCCGCAAACTACAGAGCCCACGCACTCTGGAGCCTGCGTGCCACAACTAGAGAGAAGCCCACGGGCCACAACCAAGACCCAACGCAGCCAAAAATAAATAAATAAAATATATTTTTAAAATAAAATAAAGGAGTGGAAGAGAGGAGGATGTATCTTTACAGAAATGAAAAATAGTCTGAATTGTATAACATGCACAAGCCCCAGCCCATCTTCTTCCCTTCCATAACCTGTGTCACCCTCGTGAGAGTTCAAGTTGGGGAACTTTGGATTTCAGAATTGTCTGGGGGCTTGGGAGTGGGCTCCTCTTCCTGATAAGTGATGCCCCCAAAGGCTGCTCTGCCATTCCACCTCTCCCTTCTCTCAGTTCTAGGATCAGACAGCGAGGTCTCCTCCTGCCTGAACACTAATGCCAGCCTTGCCAGTGTCCCCCAGCCCACCTTCCTTAACGGTTTAGCCCTCCACAAAAGCATCCTCTGTCTTCCTCTCCACTTCCTAGGTCATTCTGCCTTTCAGAAATCTTTTCTCCCTCCACACAATGCATTGATGCTTCCATACATTCATAAATATTGATACATGAAACACGTTGTACGTGCAGGCACTGTGATGGGCTGGGGGTGCAGGAGGAGACCAAGAAAGACAGTTTCCTTTCCCACAGAATGGAACTCACTCTGTAGTGAGCGGGGAAAGATAATTAAAAAAAGAAAGAAGGGTTGGGGGGGCAATGGGGAGATGTTGGTCAAAGGTTTGAAAGTTTCAGTTATGCAGGATGAGTTAAGTCCTGGAGATCTAATGTACAGCATGGAGACTATAGCTAATACTACCATATAAGTATGCAAATTGTATACTTGACTTTTGCTAAGAGTGATCCTAAATGTCCTCACCACAGATACACACAGAGTTGTAACTGTGAGGTAATGGATGTGTCAACAACTTGATTGTGGTAATCATTTCCCAACATATACATATATCAAAACATCATGTAATGTAATTATACCTCAATAAAGCTGTTGGGGGGGAAGAAATGAAGAAGGTAATTTGGGGTGCTGAGATGACCTGCATAAAGTAAAGCAGGATAGTAACTAGAAGGTGGGTGCAGGGAGCAGGGGGTGAGTTCTTTTGCTTTCGTTGGTCTGGAGGGCAGCCCAGAACTCTGTATATTTAATTATTTCTCTCCCCCCCCCCCCCCTTTCTGATGCAGGTGAATTCTGGAACAGAGTTTTAAAAAATCCTGGCTACACCACGAGAGGCACGGTGCCAAGCGATTTACAAGCAGCATCTATTCTAATCCACACCACAATCCAAGGATCCAGAAAAAATACATATATTTTCCCACTTCAGAAGAGAAAACTGTCTCAGAAAGGTGACATCACTTTCCCATGATCCCATATTTTTATTCAACTCCCCCCCGCAAATATTTATTGAGAACAAATTCTCATGGCAGGCTGAGATTGTAACACACACAGTCTGGAAAGTTCCATCCTCTAAGGGGCTCTCAGCGTCCTCCGCATCGCCTCGCCATCTGCAGTTTCCATGGCAACAGGGCCTGCCTGCATCACTGAGACCCCGTGAATGCTCTTAAGGACCAGCGCAGAGTAATGGATACCAGAACTGTCGAGCTGGAGAAGGGCGAGGTCTGGGGGAGGGCACAGGTCTTCTGAATCCCTACGTGGGATTTGGGCGCATCTTTTGGTAACATCACAATTTTAAATGAGCACCTTTTAAATGATGTTTTTGCAAAAGGGGTGGGGGAACCTGCAGACACCAGCAGAAATCAGAGGTGTCTGTTCCGCAACAGCCTTTGTTCTCGCCAATAATCAGTTATTTGACTGATTCATTCATTCAACAGATGTTTATAGAGTGATTACTGTTTTCCAAACACTGTCCTAAGTGGTGGGCATCTAAAACAGATATAGTCTTCGTTCTCATGAAAGTTGGCATCCTATTTGAAGACATAGTAAATACAAATATATATGTAAATACAAGCACATATTTATATATAAATAATATATGTAAATATAATATATAATAAGTATATATACATACATATATATGACACACATATGTGTATATGTATGTTAAAATCTATGATAGTATTACATTCTCTGGAGAATAAAATATTGGGATAAGGCACAGAGAGTGACAGGTCAGGGACTATTTTAGGTGGGGGTGGGATCGGGGAATTTACAAGAATAGGTAGATCAGATATCTCTGTGCACAGGTTGATAGACTCTGCACCTGCATTTTCCTCCAAACCCCAAATCCAAGCTATTCTCCTGGGACAATTTTGGACCACTCCCCCGCCACCGCCCTGCTAATATTAAAAATTCCTGGGACTTCCCTGGTGACACAGCGGTTAATAATCCACCTGTCAATGCAGGAGACACGGGTTCCAATGCTGGTCTGGGAAGATCCTACATGCTGCGGAGCAACTAAGCCCGTGCGCCACAACTACTGACGCCCGCGCGCCTAGAGCCCGTGCTCCACAACAACAGAAGCCACCGCAATGAGAAGCCCGTGCACCGCATCGAAGAGTAACCCCGGCTCGCGGCAACTAGAGAAACCCCGGCACGCAGCAACGAAGACCCAGCATAGCCAAAAAGAAGAAAAAAAAAATTCCTAGTTTCTCCAGTACCCAAAGTTAACAAATCAGTTGAGATACAGGTTTAGCTGAAAAGAGGACCATACCCATGAAAGATGGAAGAAAAGAGGATGACACTCCCCAATTGATCAATGACAGAGAGAATTTTGCTCTGTGCCTTTCTGACTTTCAAGGATCTACCCTCTTCCCAAATATCTACTTAATATTTCAAGTAGTCATTAAAATATATATATATACTAAGGGCCAGATTGTGTATTTAATACAGGATAAACAAGACAGACAAGGTCTGTACTTTCATTGAATGTTCACCAGCATGCAGGGACGCAGAAAGCAAATAAGAAATTAACACGATTGGGACTTCCCTGGTGGCGCAGTGGTTAAGAGTCCGCCTGCCAATGCAGGGGATACGGGTTTGTGCCCCGGTCCGGGAAGATCCCACATGCCGCGGAGTGGCTAGGCCTGTGAGCCATGGCTGCTGAGCCTGCGCGTCCGGAGCCTGTGCTCCCCAATGGGAGAGGCCCCAACAGTGAGAGACCCACGTACCGCAAAAAAAAAAAAAAAAAAAATTAACGCGATTACTTTAGACTCTAAAACTGAGCAGTGAGGACTTCCCTGGAGGTCCAGTGGTTGGGACTCTACGCTCCCAATACAGGGGGCACAAGTTCCATCCCTAGTCAGGGAATTAAATCCCGCATGCTGCACGGCACGGCCAAATAAATAAAATCAATAAAAGAATCAAGACAGAAAAAAAAAAGAGAGAGAGGGAAATATTTGGTTTAAAAAATAAAATAAAATAAAATAAAACCAAGCAGTAGAAATACGATGCAAGCCACAAATGCATGCCACATGTGTCAAATTTTCCAGTTGCCACGTTTAAAAAGGTAAAAAGACACAGGTGGAATTCATCTTAACAATAAGTTTTATTGAATCCAAGACTGATTGCAAAATATTGCCATGCGAACCAATGATACCAATGTTAAAAAAAAATTAATGAAATATTTTAATTTTTTGTTTGTTTCTAGGTTTTTGAAAGCTGGTGTATAGTTCACAATTACAGCGTATCTCAACAGGCACTAGCCGCGTTCCAGGCACTCAGATAGCCACAAAATGGCTTGCAGCTACCATATTGGAAAGCACAGCTCTAAAAACTGCTGCGAAGGAAATTATCAGGGTAAGAGGAAACGAATGACGATCGGGAAGGTGGATGAATACTCAGACAGGGTATTTTGCTTCAGAAAGTCTAGAGAGTAGCCTTGGAATGTGCCTTTCAACAAGCCTCCACCTGCCCAGTTGATCCCCAAGGTACACCTGGGTAGTAAGGCCTGGGTAGACCCAGAGTAATTTAATCCTCCCAGCAGCCCTATTAGCCAGGAGTGATGATTAGACCCATTTGAGAAAAGTAAGGTGAGGTTTCAGAGAGCTGACGCCAAGCACCAAAGACCCCGTATTTTCACTCATTCGCAAATAATAGATACAGATATGTATTGACCAGCTGCTCTGTGTCTAGACAGGGATTTTGCATCCACACATTGTATGATGCAAGGGCCTGGAAAATTCCAGTCTCCAAGCCTCCGGCTGCACCTTCATCACCCCTGTCTCCCGCTCCAGCTATAGTTTCCATGGCAACAGTTTCAGTCGCTAATGTTAAGTACCCTTGAGGGGACCGAGGGTTAATCTAGTCAACATCAGAATAGCCTGGACTTGGGGATGGTGTGACGGGGCGTGGGGTGGGGGTGGGGGTGCCGGGAGGGTTGGTTATCCTGCAATCCCTCCCCGACCCATGTTACCGGTCACTCCAGCCTTCGTGCTCGTTAAAAGGTCTCCTCGAATGGGGTTTTTGCAGAAGGACAAACATGAAATTGGCCGTGCAAGCTGCTGCTGACTTAAAGAAATCTTAGGTTCGCCATTAAGCAGCTGCTGTAGGTGCTGGTGACAGAGCCCTTGTCTATCCTGACCATTCAACCGTATCCCATTCTTCCTGCGACACATGATTGAGTGCCTGGGACATTGTGGGTGCCTGAATGCAATTATGAGACACCCCTGACTATAGGCAAGCTGGGCTTCAAAAGCTTCAAGCATCTTTACCCCCAACAAACACAAGTGGGAGGGTTCCATTCAGCCTTCTTCCAGAAGGTGCTGGGCACATGTTTTCTGGTCCCCATCATCACCCAAGTACCCCCACAAAGCTAACAATAATTTGAATGAAACCAAAGACTCAACCACATCTCATGACTGAAATTACATTATTTACAGGATCGGGGTGGGGGTGGTAAAAGGGAGATGGTCTTTGTCGGTGCCTTCAGAAAGTGATGGTTTATTTTGAGACTCTGCAGTTATTCATCACAATGCAGAATCTCAGGACAGGTGCCTCCCGGTGGAACTTTTGATGACTGGGGAAATTCACTGTAACGTGATGCCTCAGGAAGGGAAGCAGATGGTATGGGGGACAAAGGGTTGAACAACTGCTTGAGCAAATGTTTGTTTTGTTGTTTGTTGTTGTTCTGTTTTGGGGTTTTTTTCCATGAAACTGTATAAACTGTCAGTGTTTTCTTCTAATGACTATGGGCCTTTTCACAGATTGGGGTTTGTTATATTTTGTTTTTTGTTTTTTTTCAAAAGCGTGGCCATTCTGGCTCTAAAATGTGGTCCTAAATAGATGGTAGCGGTTTTTTCCTTTTTGGTTTTTGTGGGGTTTTTTTGGCCTTGCACCTTGCAGGATCTTAGTTCCCGGACCAGGGATTGAACCCGAGCCAGCAGTGAAAGCACACGGTCCTAACCACTGGACTGCCAGGGAAGTTCTGATGGCAGTTTACAGAGGAGAGTTTGTGTAGAGGTTTTGGTGGGGAATGAACTGGAAGTGCTTATCCTCAGACAGAATTTATGCCACAATCCTAAACAGAATGGACAGACAATAAAGGATTCAGGGATTATGACAAACACCCACACAGGTAAATATTTTGAAATACCCAGAGTACTGGGGAGTCATAATCAGCCAGGGACATTGAAACACATGAATTATTCCTGCTGGCATCCCTCTGCCTGGTCATACGAAAACTTAAATTTTTACCAACTCTAGTTCTTATTATACCATAGCTCGAAGCAAACTCAGTAGTCTTCAAGAGGGGGCTGGCTAAATAAATTCTGATGAGTGCATTCGATGGAATTTGAGGCTACTGTGCAAAATTCTCAGGACGTCCTTTAGGAACTGAGAAAGCAAAATACACAGTGAAGTGAAAGCAAGGTGTATAATGATATGAAGGGTTGCTACCATTGTGTAAAAGAGGGGGGAGGGAACATATTATATATATATATAAATATATATAATTTAATGCAATATATTACATTATACAATAATTATAAGATATACAATATACAAAATATATAAATAATATGTGTAGACATAGGCTACCTCTGTCACATCATGTGGAAGGTGTTGGGTGGCTGGTGGACTGGGGTGATGTCTCAGGTCAATGCTACAGACTGTTTGTGTCTCCCCAAAATTCATATGTTAAGACCCAGTCCTCAATGTGATGGTATTAGGAGGTAGGGCCTTTGGGAGGTGTTTAGGTCATGAGGGTGGAGCCTTCGTGATCGATTTAGTGTCCTTATAAAAGAGGCCCCAGAGAGTTCCTCCACCCCTTCTGCCATGTGAGGTTATAGCAAGAAAATGGACATCAATGAACCAGGAAGCGGACCCTCACCAGCCACCAACACTGTGCTTTCCTTTCTCCCATATTTATTGATTCAGTGTCTTTTTAAAATTGTTTCCAATATTCTCCAATTATCTTTTTTTTAATTTTATTTATTTTATTATTTACTTGGTTGCGCTGGGTCATAGTTGTGGCAGGCGGACTCCTTAATTGTGGCTTGCGGGCTCCTTAGTTGTGGCATGTGAATTCTTAGCTGTGGCAGGCATGTGGGATCTAGTTCCCTGACCAGGGATCGAACCCGGGACCCTGCATTGGGAGCGTGGAATCTTAACCACTGCGCCACCAGGGAAGTCCCTGATTCAGTGTTGATTTATGGATTCTAACTTTGGCTTATGAGTTATCATTTGTATTTATTTTTTCCTGGAATTATTCCAGTTTTGATAGTGAGAATCCCTTCAAGCTGACATCTGGGTCATTTTGACTATTTTTTTTAGTCTTTCCTTACTTTCAGACACAAGATATTCCAGGCTCATCTTGTGCTTTTCTTGCCCAGCTCTGGAATCAGCCATTTCTTCAAGGAGCCCTGGCCCCCCTTGAGTGGAGAATGGTATTTGGAAACCAGGATGTGAGGGCAAACGTAAGTTATGTTTGAGAAAGGAGGTTTTTTTTTTTTTAATTGAGGTATAGTTGATTTGCAATGTTGTGTTAGTTTCTGGTGTACAACAAAGTGATTCAGTTTTATATGTGTGTGTGTGTGT
>NW_020172996.1:1122282-1169774 GCF_003031525.2 Neophocaena asiaeorientalis asiaeorientalis | reverse complement strand
TATATATATAAAATGTTCTTTTTCATTTTCTTTTCCATTATGGTTTATCACAGGGTATTGAATACAGTTCCCTGTGCTCTACAGTAGGACCTTGTTGTTTATCCATCCTATAGATAGTAGATTGCATCTGCTAATCCCAAACTCTCAATCCATCCCTCCCACACACCCCTCCCCCTTGGCAACAACAAGTCTGATCTCTAGATCTGTGAGTCTGTTTCTGTTTGTGTCATAGTTTAGATTCCACATATAAGTGATATCATGTGGTATTTGTCTTTCTCTGTCTGACTTACTTCACTTAGTATGATAATCTCTAGGTCCATCCATGTTGCTGTAAATGGCATTATTTCCTTCTTTTTTATGGCTGAGTAGTATTCCATTGTATATATGTACCACATCTTCTTTATCCATTTGTCTGTCGATGGGCATTTAAGTTGCTTCCATGACCTGGCTATTGTAAATAGCACTGCAATGACACAGGGATGCATGTATCTTTTCAAATTATAGTTTCATCCACATATATGCCCAGGAGTGGGATTGCAGGATCCTATGGTAGCTCTATTTTTAGTTTTTTAAGGAAACTTCATACTGTTTTCCATAGTGGCAGCACCAATTTACATTCCTACAAACAGTGTAGGAGGATTCCCTGGGGAAAGTAGGTTTTATCCTGAGGAGTGATATGGTCAGATTTACATTCTAGAGAGGCCACTTCAGCTATGCGGGTAGAAGATGGACTGGTGAGCACAGTGTTTCCAAATATATAGCCCTTTATGTACCACCTTCATGAATTTTGCCATATGGGTGTCTTTGCTGTATTATTAGACAATACTTTTTTTTCCTTTTAAATTGCTCTCTGTTATACCTGAACTGTAAATTCCCTTTGAAGGAAATTTTAAATCATGACTGTGAATGGAAACACCATTTTCTCTTACTGTGGAAAATAAAAATAGTCATACAAGGAAACATACACACAAAGAATGGTGTTTCACATTAGTAGATGCAATTACCAGCCAGGGTTTCGAGCCTAGGACCTGTTTTTGTTCGCCTGTTTGTTCAAAGGAGATGTTGGTGAATAACATTGTTAAAGACATTCAGACCAATCTAAGACACTATCCTTTATGTGATATGATGGCCCCAAAGATACGGCAAAGGGAATTTTTTTCTTCTTCTGATTCAAACGTTATTTAATGTCATGTGTCTAGCTTTGTTTTTGTTTTGTTTTGTTTTGGGGTGTTTTTTTTTGGGGGTGGGGGTTTGGCCACACCACATGGCTTGCAGGATCTTAGTTCCCCAATCATGGATTGAACCCGGGCCCTGGCAAAGAAAGCACCGAGTCCTAACCACTGGACCGCCAAGGAACTCGCTAGCATTTTATTTAATCTCTAGAGAACATCAGTGGGGGCATGTCACATGCCAGGCAAACATCGGTCAGGGGATTGAAAAGAGGTGAGGAGATGTGTTACAAATCCTGAGCAGTATTTCAGTCGAGTGTGGGAGAAAAGAAAACTGGAGCTTTGGGAGAGAGCTGCAGAGAGAGGGTAAGAGTCAGCAGGACTTGGGATTGGGGATTTAGGGAAAGGGGCTGAGTCAGGAGGTGTGGGGCTTGAGTCACATGGTGGGTGGTGGTGACCGGTGGTGACCATTAGAGATAGGCAAGATGGGGGAGCTGGAGGTGGGCTCCTGGGAGTTTGTCACTATCACCAGGGGCATTTAATGGTGGGCTGGACCAAGATGAAGGCAGAGGGCTTGGAGAACGGACTGAGTAGGGGTTTTTTTTAGCAGAGGGAGATAATAACGGGTGAAGCGAGGTCAATAAAGGGAGAACAATTAGAAATCCACTTCTGGGGACTTCCCTGGTGGCACAGTGGTTAAGACTCTGTGCTCCCAATGCAGGGGGCCTGGAGGCCCGCGTTCGATCCCTGGTCAAGGAACTAGATGCCACATGCATGCCTCAACTCAGAGTTCGCATGCCACAACTAAGGAGCCCATGATCTGCAACTAAGACCCGGAGTATTTCTTAAATAAATAAATAAATAAAATAAAGAAATCCACTTCTGAACCCAAAAGATCTACCTAAAAATTATTAAAATTGATCACGGAGTTCCCTGGTTGCCTAGTGGTTAGGCTTCTGGGCTTTCACTGCCGTGGCCCAGGTTCAGTCCCTGGTTGGGGTACTGAGATCCTGCAAGCCGTGTGGCACGGCCTAAATACAATACAATACAATACAGTACAATAATCAGACAAGTTGGCAAGATTGAGGGACAAGTTCAACATTTAGCAGAAGCAGTTAGGGAAGCATCATTATTTTACTCCCAATCTCCTAAGAAATCTTTTCAATATTCACTGTTCTTCCGTGTTTGCTGTAATTTATTGCTAGTCTCCTAAATGTCCTCATCGATAATGGATGACGGATTTAATAAACTCTTTTTTTTTTTGCATTCCTGATGAGTCAACTAGTTCATGATGTGTTACTCTTTTATAGACCATGGGTTATAAATGTGGCAACGTTCTGTTTAGAATTTTTACATGTCTATTTACTGTGAGACGGACCTGCCATTTTCCACTCTAATAAAACCTCTGACACATCAAAAATAAAAAAGAAATGCACTTCTGAGTGAGCGTGACCGGCCAGGAAGAAGAAGCCATTAGAATTTTCACACAAGGTCCAGTGGCTGATGGACACTCAGCTCCCCAGAATTCCACAGAATTTCCATTGAGCTAAATGCCAGGCCTGATTCCAGGCAGCAGATCCATCAATATCCTAAAAAATGGAATAAGAGTGTGCAGGTGCCCATTTCCACACCCAAGCGATGGTAATTGTTTTTGCAAAATTATTATCCCTAGATTATCTTGTAAACCTGCTTTTCCCGAAGTTGGAAGCCAGGAGGGAGGGGCTGAGCAATCTTGCACTCTCATTATTTTTTTTTCCAGGTTGTCAATGCAGTTTATGTAACTTAAAATTTTTAACATAATTTCAAACTTACAGAAAAGTCGCAAAAGCAGAACAAAAAATTCCTACACACCTTTACCCAAATTGGCTCCTTATGAACATTTTGCCCCCTTTGCTTCATTACCAATGTAGTTTTATAAACACGATAATGCAGAATAAAAGTCCTTCAACCGATTAGATTAGATCCACCCACATGGTGGAGGGTAACTGGCTTTAAGTCAATTGATTATTGAATCACATCTACAACATATTGTAATATAAAATACATTATATTGTATAATATATGACACAGAAATATATTATCTATGACATATTACATAGAACTGTATACCTATATTATAATATTTATATTATAATATAAATTTACTTTTTTTTTTCAACCGCACCCTGCAGCTTGCGGGATCTTAGTTCCCCGACCAGGGATCAAACCCGGGGCCCCAGCTGAGTCCTAACCACTGGACCGCCAGCGAATTCCCATAAATTTACATTTTTATAATTACTTATCATTCCTGTTGGTTCTGTCTCTCTGGAGAACCCAGACTGATACACAGGCCTAAGTTGATGGTGATCTGGTCTAGAGGAGAGAAATATGTACACAATAGTCTTTTCCTTTTTTTTTTTCGGTTAATTTTTTTTCTGTACACAATATCTTTGAGACATACATAGACAGTGAGAGAAGATGAAGCTGATTCAGTGGGATCTGCAGATGGATTGGATGCAGGGGTTCCAAAGAAGCGGATAAATAAGGCATCACTTCGGGGTTTTCATTTCGAGCAACCTGGTGGATCACGACAACATTTACTGACATGGGCCAGCCTGGGACACAAGAGGGAGAGGTGGAGGTTGCTACAAGAATTACCCAGGGAATATATGTAGGGGGTGTGGTTAGGCCAAGGGCGGTGGAAATGGAGAAAGATTTGGAGGGATATTACTTAGAGACAACGTGAAAAGAATAAAAGCACAGAGAGTGTGTACTCAGTGAGGAAAAGCAGCGAGGATGTTTACTGACTCTCCAATGGCCAGATGAAACAGCTCATAAATCACCAGCGGAATTTTCCACTGAGCTAAAGGCCAGGCTGGATTCCAAGAATGATATACATACCGGTGTAATTAAGAATAGGGAAGGCTTCTCTAAGACACAAAACAATGCGGACAGTATTCTGCAGACATCTGTTTAAAATCATTCATTTGTCTGAATGCCCACCTGTTTAGCAAATTATCCCTGGATTCAATCCTCCACCAGTTTTCATCCAAATTTTGGGAACTGACAACATTGAATTTTATAATCTGCAGGCTTTATTTATTTGGAAGTGTTAATCATGGTGTCTGGCACACAATAAATGCACAATGAAATGCTTCTGGAATCAATTTCCCTAATGTAGTCAACAGGAGTGAAACATTTCACGTTACCTAATGTGTACCCTGTTTTTGAATATATAAACATCTATTTCAGTACTTCCCTGTTGGTTAAGGGTTAAGAATCTGCCTGCCAATGCAAGGGACATGGGTTCGATCCCTGGTCTGGGAAGATCCCACATGTCGCGGAACAACTAAGCCCGTGCTCCACAACTATTGAGCCTGCGCTCTAGAGCCCGCATGCCACAGCTACTGAAGCCCGGGTGCCTAGAGCCTATGTTCCACAACAAAGAGTAGCCCCTCCTCGCCGCAACTAGAGAAAGCCCGCATGCAGCAACAAAGACCAAAAATGCAGCCAAAAATAAATAAATTAAATAGGACTAGTAAAATGTTTAAAATAAATAAACATCTATTTCATATTACCTAAGTACATGTATGTATGTGCATATGTAGAGGCATATCCGTAAAGAAGATTGGGTTGATAAATGAGGGTAAACGTCAACTTTCATTGTTTGGGTTTTGTGCACCGGATGGGATGCTAAATGTTTTATCAAGGTCATCTCCTTTTCTCCTCCAGAGGAGCCCAAAAGGCAGGCACAATTCTAAACTGCATGTTACAGGTGAGGAAACTGAGGCTTAGAGAGAGTGAGTCACACAGCAGTGAATGGACGCCCTTAAACACTTTGCTCAAACACCTAACACCACACCTAACACCTCCTCTAGCTGTGTTTCCACCTCCTGGCACTATTTTTTTTTTCAATTTTTAAAAAATTTATTTTATTGAAGTATAGTTGATTTACAATGTTGGGTTAATTTCTGCTGTACAGCAAATTGATTCAGTTATACATATATATATATTATTTTTCATATTTTCTTCCATTATGGTTTATCCCAGGATGTTGACTATAGTTCCCTGTGCTATACAGTAGGACCTTGTTGTTTATCCATCCCATATATAATAGTTTGCAACTGCTAATCCCCAACTCCCAGTCCATCCCTCACCCGCTCTCCTCCCCCTTGGCAACCACAAGTCTGTTCTCTATGACCGCGAGTCTGTTTCACAGATAAGTTCATTTGTACTATTTTTTTCAGATTCCACATATAAGCAATATCATATGGTATTTGTCTTTCTCTTTCTGACTTACTTCACTTAGTATGATCATAGTTCCCTCCATGTTGCTGCAAATGGCATTATTTCGTTCTTTTTTATGGCTGAGTAATATTCCATTTTATATATGTACCACATCTTCTCTATCCATTCATCTGTTGATGGACATTTAGCTTGTTTCCATGTCTTGGCTATTTTGACTAGTGCTGCTATGAACATAGGGGTGTATGCATGTATCTTTTTGAACTATACTTTTGTCTGGATATATGCCCCAGACTGGGATTGCTGGGTCCTATGGCAGCTCTATCTTTAGTTTTCTGAGGACCCTCCATACTGTCTTCCACAGTGGCTGCACCCGTTTTCATTCCCACCAACATCTGACACTGTATCCTTTAATCACACACACTCCCTTGGTGACCCACATGCAGGCTCCTGGCTTTGATCACAAGCACACTGATGGCTCCAAAATGCATAACTGAGTTAGATAACTCAGAATAGAGTTGTGAAAATACGGGGTGCCCAGTTAAATATGAATTTCAGATAAGCAACTACTAATTTTGAATAAACTTTTAATTTTAAGATAGATTTCACTTTGGAGGAAAGCTGCAAAGACAGTAGACAGAGCTCCCGTAGAGGCTGCACCTGGTTTCCCTCTGATTAGCATCTTACATTAATATGGCTTATCACAATTAATGAACTAATATTATCAACAAAAGTCCATGCTTTATGCAGATTTCCTTTGCTTTTACCTAATGCCGTTTTTCTGTCCTAGGGTCCCATCCAGGACCCTACGGTACATTTTTTTTTTTTTTTTTTTGCCACGCCACACGGCATGTAGGATCTTAGTTCCCCGACCAGGGATCGAACCCTTGCCCCCTACATTGGGAGCGTGGAGTCTTAACCACTGGACCGCCAGGGAAGTCCCTGCCTTTTGTCATCATGTTTCCTTGGGCTCCTCTCGGCTGTGACAGTTTCTCAAACTCTCCTTGTATTTGATGACCTCGACAGTTTTCAGGACTCGTCAGGTATTTTGTAGAATATTCTTCATTTAGGGCTGTCTGATATTTTTCTCATGATTAGACTAGGGTTATGGGTTTTGTGGAAGAAGATCAGAGGAAAAATACCACTTTTATCACACCGTATCACGAGTACATACTGTGATCAAGTTTACTCTTGGTAACCTTGGTTACTACCAGGATGAGGTGTGTCAGGTTTCTCTACTGTAAAGTTATTCTTTTTTTCTCCCTTTCCATATTATACTCTTTCAAAGGAAGTCACCTGCTCTTAAAAAGTAAAGAGCTATGCTCCACCTCCTTGGGGGTGTAGTATCTACATAAATTATTTGGAATTTTTATGTACAAGAAATTTGTTCTCCCCACAAAAAGTAATTTTTTTCAGTGTATGTGTCTCATGCAATATTGACACATACTTAAAACTTATTTTTTTTGGCTGCATTGGGTCTGCGTTGCTGCGCGCGGGCTTTCTCTAGTCGCGGTGAGCGGGGGCTACTCTTCATTGCAGTGTGTGTGCTTCTCATTGCGGTGGCTTCTCTTGTTGCCGAGCGCAGGCTCTAGGCAAGCGGGCTCAGTAGTTGTGGTGCGCGGGCTTAGTTGCTCGGCAGCGTGTGGGATCTTCCCGGACCAGGGCTCAAACCTGTGTCCCCTGCATTGGCAGGCGGATTCTTAACCACTGCAACACCAGGGGAGCCCTCTATCTGCATTTTTTACATCTTCACTTGAGCATCTAACAGGCGTCTCAAAATAACAAATCCAGGGAATTCCCTAGTGGTCCAGTGGTTAGGACTCCGTGCTCTCACTGCTGAGGGCCAGGATTCGATCCCTGGTCAGGGAACTGAGATCCCACAAGCCACAGGGTGCAGCCAAAAAAGAAAAATAAATAAATAACAAATCCTGGGCTTCCCTGGTGGCGTAGTGGTTGAGAATAAATAAATTAAATAAATAAATTTATAAATAAATAAATAATAAATTCAAATCTAAGCCACTGGACTTCCCTGGTGGCGCAGTAGTTGAGAGTCCGCCTGCCGATGCAGGGGACACGGGTTCATGTCCCGGTCCGGGAGGATCCCGCATGCCGCGGAGCGGCTGGGCCCGTGAGCCATGGCCGCTGAGCCTGCGCGTCCGGAGCCTGTGCTCCGCAACGGGAGAGGCCACAACAGTGAGAGGCCCGCGTACCGAAAAAAAAAAAAAACTAAGCCACTGATGTCCACCCTCACCCACTCAACCAACAACTCCTGCATTGTTCCTATAATGGTATCTCATTTCTCCAGTTGCCCAGGCCCTAGAACCTGGGATCCATCTTCAATTCCTTCTCTCACATCCCATAGCCAGTCCATCAGAAAAATCAGGTCCAATCCTCATCTAAAAATATATCTAAAAATTCAACAACTCTTCACCATGACCAATGTCACTGCCCTGGTCCATGACACCAACAGCTCTTAGCTGAATGATTTCAAGAACCCTCCACCCCCAATATGTTTTCCCAACCTCTGTCCTGTCCTCCTGAGTCTATTCTCAACACAGCAAAAACAAAAACAAACAAACACACAAAACTATACTTCAATTTAAAAAAAAAAAAAGTGTTCTCACAGAACATCAACCTCAGAAAAGGCCACTCAGTAATCGTTATAGATCAAGACAGAACACAACCACTCTGTAATCATGTCTGAACACAGACAAGACATGAACATCATCTAAGCCACGAAAATGACCAAACAGTCCTCTCTCCCGGCTGATGCTGCGTCTTAACCAATTACAACTTTAGCCTTACTCTGGCGGACCCTCCTTCTCCAGAAGATGTATTAAGAAACTCAGTCGTAGAAGTAACCTCGCTTCCTGATGACATACAATCTAGAACAGAGCCCAGCTTCCGTAAGCTCTCCTCAAAATCCCCAACTCAAATCCAAATCCTATAATAGTTTTTTTTAACACCATCTTACTCACAGTTTCCTATTGTGTGCTTTTTCCCTCATTTTAACAATAACCAACTTATTCAACTATAGGTGTCTTCCTGGTGATCTTTGGCTTGGGGCACTGACACTCCTTAACGTCCAACACTAACAGCCTGTATATTTCATTTTATCATATTTACTGTCTGTCTCCTCATTAGAACATAAGCTCCTTGAGGACTCCTTGACTGGCAGAGCAAGGGCTCCACGAATTTTTGAAAGAAATATCCCTGAGGAAATTGAAGTTCAGAGGCAGCAGTGCAGTTGGGCAACGGCCCACAGTCCTTAAGTAGCGGAGCCAGGTTGTAAATGCAACCTTGGGAGCTCTTGCTCCTGGGCCCTGCTGCTGTGTTGGCGCCATGACACGTAGGCAGTGGGTGGAATTCGCTCCCCTGCCTTCTTCTCTAAGTTCATGTGTTTCCCCTCTGGGAACTGATTTCCCTCTTTTGGGGACAAAAAAAAATGGATTGAAATAAATGTGGAAATAAATCTGCACCCTCTTTTGACAGTTGACCTCAATCAGCGGTGAATGTTTGGCGCCAAAGCGCGACGCCTTAACCGGAAGCGACTGAACCAAGGCGCGGGAATCGGGGGAGTTTTGTTCTTGCGTTTCTGGCCTGGTCCTGGCTCGTTTGAGATGTAGTCCCTGCCCTGTCCCTCAGGTCAGAAGTAGCTGAGAATATGTGAGCTGATTCCACCGGGGGAGGGGCACCTCCGACTGCCCCTCTACCCACTTGTCGTTCTTCTGGCTGGTCCAGGTTTGGATGGAGGCATTCTCTCACCTGATGTCTCCATCCCAGCCATGACCACCTCACTCCCGGCTACTCTGCAGTTCGCCAGCTCCCTCTGTCCCTCTCCCTTACCACCTTGGGCAGGGACTCTTCCCTATGACTTTAGGATCCCATAGATCTGCCCTCTTTCAAAATAAGTTTCTGGTATTTCCACCCTTTCAACAAGAATACATTGAAGATTTGTACACCCATACTCATAGCATCATTATTCACAAAAGCTGACCCATGGAAGTGACCCAAGTGTCCATCGACTAATAAATGGGTAAACAAAATGTAATGTATCCATATAATAAGATATTATTCAGTCTTAAAAAGGAAGGAGATTTTGACATATGTACAACATGACTGAACCTTGAGGTCGTTATGCTAAATGGAATAAACCAGTCACAAAAGGACAGATACTGTAGGAGTCCACCTATATGGGGTACCTAGAGTAGTTAAATTTACACTCAGGATATTTAACATTGGTTTGATCGGTTCACCCACATTCAGACTGTCCCAGATGCCTCCTGACTCTTTGCCACTTCAACCTCACCTCCGTGGAGAAGTCCTCCCAGATTACCCCCTGTAAAGCATGTCTGACTCTGTTGTTCTCTGTTTTTAGGGATCAGCAAACACTTTCTGAAAAGGGCCAGGTTGTACATTTTTTAGGCTTTGTGGCCCATAGTTCTCTCGCTATTGTAAGGGGAAAGCAGGCACAGACAATATGGAAATTACTTGGTGTGGCTGTGTTCCAATAAAACTTTAATTTTGGACACTGAAAAAAAAAGAATACACTGAAGATTAGCTAAGCTGTAAGACCCGCTCTAGGTGGGAGGATCGGGGGTGGGGGTGTACCCTGGGGAACAGGACAGGCTCTATGCTGTATTGGAGCTCACACCATAGTGCAGGAAGACAGATCATTAGCAGATGAACCAATTTTCAAAACTCATTCTGGATATGGGCACATGCTCTGAGGAAAATGAAGCAGGGTGATATTTTAAAAATGAATACAGGGCTTCCCTGGTGGCAGTGGTTAATAATCCACCTGCCAATTCAGGGAACATGGGTTCCAGCCCTGGTCCGGGAAGATCCCACATGCTGCAGAGCAACTAAGCCCATGCACCACAGCTACTGAGCCTGCGCTCTAGAGCCCACGAACCACAAGTACTGAGCCTGTGTGCCACAACTACTGAGCCCGTGCGCCTAGAAGCCACCGCAATGAGTAGCCCCCGCTCCCGGCAACTAGAGAAAGCCTGCACACAGCAATGGAGACCCAATGCAGCCAAAAAAAAAAATGAATAAATAAAATAAATTAACTTCTTAAAACATTTAAACAAGTGAAGAGGAAAAGCTTTTGCCTCCTTAGTTTTAGGGACCCCAGGATTCTCCATTTTTAACAACAACCCCCCCTCCAGCCAAGTGCCTTGAGGCACATGGTCTCTGGGCTCCACTTGGAGGAACACAGGCTAAAAGGAGTCAGATCTGGTGCTGAGCACTGTATAAGATGATTTGTTTTATGCTCACACCAACCTCATGATCAAGGAACGTTTGTAGTTTGTGCTCTAGAAGAGGAAGCTGGGGCTTGGAGAGGCAAAGCCGCTTGCAGAGTTTCTCTATTTTGTATTCATACCTTGCACACCTCCTGCGTGGATAGGTTGTGATTGGGATCGCACAAAGTCTGCAAAGCCCGGGAAATCTCAGTCTCTGGGGCTCCTTCTGTCCCTTCCCCGACCCCTCCTCCTGGGCTGCCAGCCTTGGTTTCCATGGCAACAGCCTCTCGCCTCACCCAGGTGGGAGGGAGCTTCTGTGACCTGAAGAGGGTAGCGTTGTCTTAGTCCCTTCGGGCCATTATAACAGAATACCCATAGATTTGGTGGTTCATGAACAACAGACGTTTATTTCTCACAGTTCCGGAGGCTGGAAGTCCAAGATCAAGGCGCCAGCAGATTCCGCGTCTGGTGAGGAACCGACTTCCTAGTTCATAAATGGCCATCTTCTTTCTGTGTCCTCCAGAGGGAGCTCTCAGGGGCACTAATCCCATCATGAGGGCTCCACCCTTGTGACCTAATCACTCACCAAAGGCTCCACCTCCTGACACCACCACACTGACGGTTAGGATTCAGCATATGAATTTGGGGGACACAAACACATTGAGTCCATAGCAGAGGTGGATGCCAGACCAGCATGGCTGGAAAAGGAAGGGTTGAGCAAAGGCTCAAACCTCCAGTTGCCCTAAGAAGTATATCATGGATGCTTTTGCTGCTATTAAAATGAAAACTTATAGTCTTTACAAAAGGATAGAAAATAAAATGGCTTTGGGAGTTTCCTAGCGGTCCAGTGGTGAGGACTCCATGCTTTCACTGCTGGGGCCTGGATTCAGTCCCTGGTCGGGGAACTAAGATCCCGCAAGCCGCCTGGCACGGCCAAAAATAAAATAAAATGGCTTTGTAGTCTTTTGCAGATGCTAAAGAAATCCCAGGTTCTAGTTGGCAGAGCCTGAAAGTGCCAGTGGCTTAAAGTATACTTATTTAAATAATTAAACATAAAGCATACAATGGGATATTATTCAGCCCTGAGAAGAAAGTCCTGCAATTTGTGACAACATGGATGAAACGTCAGGGCGTCAGGCTAAGTGAAATTAGCCAGACAGAAAAGACAAATGCTGTATGATCTCACTTATACATACGTGGAATCTTATTAAAAAAAAAAAAAAGAAATCGAACTCATGGAAAGAGTAGAAAGGTGGTTGCCAGGGGCTGGGGTGGGGGTCGGGGGAATGGGAGAATGCTGGCCGAGGTGTAGAAGCCTTCAGTTACAAGGTGAATAAATTCTGGGGCTCTAACGTACAGTAATGTACAGCATGGTGACTGTAGTTAATACTGTGTCATATACTTGAGATTTGCTAAGAGAGTTCACACACACACACACACACACACACACACACACAATTACTCAGATAAAACCAAACTGGACACCAAAAAAAAATTTTTTTTCCCCACACCGTACTGCATGGGGGATCTTAGTTCCCCAATCAGGGATGGAACCGGTGCCCCCTGCATTGGAAGCACGGAGTCTTAACCACTGGACTGCCAAGGAAGTCCCTGGACACCAATTTTAAAAATAAAATAAATATTTATGAGATAAATGGATAAGTAAAGGCAAACAAACAAAGGCACTGCATTCCCGAGGCGGGGGCTGGGCTGTGGAAAGGTCCTTTTGTTTTTCCAATGTAGCAAGGGATCCCTGCTAGTGGTGGTCCCACATCTGCATAAGTAAAATTTGGTACGCTGTGAAATACTCTTGTTCATTTTTTATGTCCGTATAATACACAGACATGGCATGGGATGCCTCAATGCGTGTGTGTGTGTGTGTGTGTGTGTGTGTGTGTAGTGGGGGGAGGGCTCAGCTTAGCATTTCAATCTCACCTGCCCTGCTCTGCCCTTTCCCTTTCTTCAAATTATTTTCCTCGGGCCTCTATTTGTTTCCCTCCACTCCCCCTTAAGGGAAAATAGACCAAAACAAAAACAAAAAATGAACTTTCTTTTTCTTCCCATTTATGTTTTTCTCCATGTCTGCCTCTCTCCTCTCTGCGTGTATCTTGCTCTCTCTGTCTCCACCCTCTCTCTCTCCCTCTCTGCCTCGTTCTTTCTAGCAGAAACCCCAGAAGCAGCAGACTGCAGAGGTCTGAGGAAAACCTGGTCTTTTCCGTGAACCGCAGGCAACTCACGGACCTCAGAGGGAGCCACACGCCCAGGGTGGCTGCACGATGGCAGCTGTGGTTTAAAGGACCCTCTCCAGCCACAGAAGCGTCCAGAGTCTAAAGGAAGCCATTTCAGGAGTAAGGAAAACTTTCTCTGAACACCTCTCTCAGCAGACACGATCTCCTGTCCCGTTGGCCAGATCTGGGTCATGGTAACCACCCCAATCCAATCCTTAGCAAGGAGATGGGGGCCTCCATGACTGGATCAGACCCATCAGAATTTATTCCTTAACTAGGGCTGGGGTCACTCTTTCGTGACTCAGGTTCTTACCCCAGGTTCTCACAGACCTGATTCCCTTACATCACTCAAGCCTCATATCAAATGTCACCTCCTCCGAGAAGCCTTCCGTGGACACCCCAAGCAGAGTAACCTTGCCAGGCGCGCGCTGTCTCTCTCACCCAATCGTTGTCTAGCCTTCAGAGCATTTATCACAATTGTAAGTCATCTTGCTCACTTTTGTTTTCTAGCAGGAGGTTACCATCATTAGTGGCATTTAACAGGTAAGGAAAACAGAGGCATCTTCTCCAGCCTCATTAAGGGGCAATGCTGAATGTGCACAGGTGTGGATGTTACTATTGTCCAGGGAACAAACAAACAAAAAAGAACTGAAGGGACTTTCCTGGCGGTCCAGTGGTTAGGACTCCGGGCTTCCACTGCAGGGGCCACGGGTTCGATCCCTGCTCGGGAAATTAAGATCCCGCATGCCCGCAGGCCACACACACACACACACACACACACACACACACACACACACAAATCTATAGTAGGAATAGAAAAGAGTTTTATTTGAGCCAAACTGAAGACTATAGCCCAGGAGATACAGATTCAGGAAGCACTGGACTTGTATTCCACTGGACTACAAAATGGGGGAGCCTTATAAAGGCAAAACCCAAAATGTTACAAGTTGTTTGTCCAGAATTATCATTGGATCTGGCAAGAAAAATGTGTGCTTGTGAAACAAGGATTGGCTGGGTCTGAAATGGTTGCATAGTTACCAGGGGAGACCTTGAGACGATAAGGTTGCAGCTGGCAACTATCAGTAGATATTGTTTTGAGAACGGCTGGTGGTAAATTAAATCATGTGTAAGCCAGAATGACTTCCCCATACCTCAATATGAGAAAATTTCTCACCGTCTTGGCTTCCTCCCCATCGTGTACATGTGTTCCCCTCAACTGTGGTTATGCTGTGCCCCTGGTTCTTTTATTTTACTTTTTAAAACTTTTTATTTATTTATGGCTGCGTTGGGTCTTCATTGCAGTGCACAGGCTTTTCATTGCAGTGGCTTGTCTTGTTGCGGAGTACGGGCTCTAGGCACGCGGGCTTCAGTAGTTGTGGCTCGCGGGCTCTAGAGCGCAGCCTCAGTAGTTGTGGCGCACGGGCTTAGTTGCTCCGCGGCATGTGGGATCTTCCCAGATCAGGGCTCGAACCCGTGTCCCCTGCATTGGCAGGAGGATTCTCAACCACTGCGCCAAAAGGGAATCCCCCTGGTTCTTCTAAATTATAAATCTGAAACATACTTACGATTAAGCAAAGGTTAAAAAGGCAAATGCCCGCAGGCAGGACTGATGAACGGAGAAGCAGGGGCTCGTACAGTTAGTCAGGGCCCCACGAGGGTGGGTTAATGCTCACACAGTGGTTACACATTTTGAATATCTTCCTTGCCTATCAGGGTCGAGCGCACGGATGAACATCAGGTGGACAAGTAAAGTTGGCAGAGGTAAGAAAGTAGGGTGGGGCAGTGGCTGGGGCGTGGAGGAAATTCCGTACTATCGGTGGGCTTTCTCAACCTGGCACTATTGACATTTGGAGTCAGATGATTCTTTGTCCCAGGAGGACGTCCTGTGTCCTGGCCTCCGGCCCCCAACTCATGCCTCTTGTGACAACCGAAATGTCTCCAGACATCCCCGAATGTCCACTAGGAGGCAGAATCGCCCCTGGTTGAGGACCACTGCTCTAAATCAGTGGATCCCACAAGGTGGGGAGAATAAACACAGGGCTGAGCCCCAAAACTAGAGATCCTGGTTCAGGAAGTCTGGGAACCTTACCTTGAGAAGTCCCTACTCTAAACAATCAGGATTTCTTTCCTTTTCTTCTTTTTTTAAAATAAAAGTTTCTTTCATTGTGCACGGAAGTATTTAAATCAACATATGGGGCTAGTTAAGAGCCCAGTGGGACGTTTGCATTTTGCTAAGCCTTTAATGTGCATGCAGTTTGTGAGAGAGCAATAACTCAGCATTCCTGAGCACACAAATGCCTCCTTCGATTTATTTTATTTCATTGTATTTTATTTTATTTGTCTACATGTGTGAGCCTGGGTCCGTGAATTTCTGTGGCAGTTGCTATGTGTTACCACTAGGTGGTGATAGAAGACCAGTAATAAAGTGATCTTTTAGTTTTGTCTCCAGCGAGAAATTTACACTCTTGTTTGGGCCCCCGCCCCGCCCCGCCCCGTTAAATCATGAAGCCCCACAAGTTAGACACTTCAACACCATCACCACAGTTTTCCATGTCATCCGATTCTGCCTAACAGTTTTTCTTTAAATAGGTGCACTTTACAAACGCATTTTATTTTTTTATTGATGTATAGTTGATTTACAATGTGTTAATTTCTGCTGTTCAGTGAAGTGATTCAGCTCTACATAGATATACATTCTTTTTTTATATTCTTTTCCATTATTGTTTATCACTGGATATTGAATATAATTCCCTGTGCTACACAGTAGGACCTTGTTGTTTATCCATCCTATGTATAATAGCTTACATCTGCTCATCCCATACTCCCACTCCATCCTTCCCCCAACCCCTCCCCCTTGGCAACCACCAGTCTGTTTTCTATGTCCGTGATTCTGTTTCATAGATAGGTTCATTTGTGTCATATTTTAGATTCCACATATGAGTGATATCATGTGGTATTTATCTTTCTCTTTCTGACTTACTTCACTTAGTATGATAATATCTACTTGTATCAAAAACACATTTTAAAAGGTACGTCATTTTAATGGAACACTGCAGCAGGTGCAATAAATACAAGATAATAGCAAAAGAGAGAGAGAGAGAAACAGAGAAAAAGGGAGGGGGAGAGTGAGAGGGCCTCTGCTGTCTCTTATAGGGAAATTAATCCTATCAGAGCCCCACCCTTATAATCTCATTTAACCTTAATTCCCTCCATAAAGGCCTCATCTCCAAATACAGCCACACTGAAAGAGTGCTCATTAAAAAATCCCAAAAAACCCTAAATACTCCAATGGAAGAGTTGACAATGGATATAAACACAGTTCACAAAAGAACCAAAAAAGGGAGGGGAAGGAATTCCTTGGCTTGTTAGGTGGTTAAGACTCAGTGCTGTCACTGCCATGGGCCCAGGCTCACTCCCTGGTTGGGGAAATAAGTTCCCAGAAGCTGTGCAGTGCACCCCTTCCCACAAAAAAGGGAGGGGAGGGATAGATAAGCATTAGAGAAAGTTTGCATTCACTAGGAGTAAAAAAAATGAAAGTATTCACACCATACACACTTTATCATCATAAACAGGAAGAGTAAAGATGCTGGATGACCTTTTCAGGGCTTCCTGAAACTGTCCTTGTGAAAACAGAGGTGGTGGGCTGTAATGTGTTATCATCTTTTTTTGAGGGCAACTTGGCAATATCTATTGAGAATCTTCCAGTAAAGCCTACTCTTACCAGCCAAGTTACACTTTTAGCAATGTATACGTTAGAGAGTATGCAAAATACATTAACACACGTATCACAGCACTGTTTCTCATGGGTAAAAACATCAGAAACAGTTTATCCATCTTTAAGAATCTGACTCAATAAGTTCTTTTTGTACAAAGTACAAGGGAATGATGTGTATCCACAACTAAGGATAAGGGATAGAAGTATTTGTTGCTATAGAAAGTTTCCCCAATATATTGAGGGAGCAAATCCTGTGTTGCTCGAAATCATTCTAGTAAAAAGAGAGAGAGAGAGAGATCTATCTGTAACTATCTGTCTATCTATCTTCTACAAAAAGCAGTAGTTAGGAAAAGAAGGGAATGGATAAACTCTCTCCGGGAGAGCCTGCAGAAAGGAAATCAGACTACTGCAAAGATGAAGCCCAGGGATTCACAGTGCTTACAGAGAGGAAGAGACATGCTTGAAATAATCAAGATGGAACAGCCAGATGGAGGGTGGGATGAAATGGGAGATTGGGATTGACATATACACACTAATATGTATAAAATAGATAACTAATAAGAACCTGCTGTATGGTACAGGGAACTCCACTTTGTTGTACAGTAGAAACTAACACAACATTGTAAAACAACTATACCCCAATTAAAAAAAAAAAAAGATGGATCAGCCAGAAAGGTCTGAGGACCAGATGAATAAGGACAGGAGCAGTTTAAGAAAGAAGCAGTAGTCAGCCCTATAAAATATAGCAGAAATCCAGTAAACTAAGGGTTGAAAACTTCCCTTAGATTTGGTCGAAGCGAGGAACACTGGTGACGTTTTGGGAACAGTTTCAGTGGGGAGGTGTTGGTAGAGGTCTGATGGCAGTGGATCGTGGGAGGTGAGGGGGTACAGAAAGAACAGAGGCAATGCTTGCCTGGGAAGGAGAAACGCAAGACAGCAGAACGGGGTGGGAGCAGCCAGGTCTCAGAAAGTGGAGGAGTAGAGAGAATTTTTTGTTGTTGCTTGAGGAGCTGAGACTTAAGGCTGAGGGAAGAGGGGAGGGAGGAAAACAGTCAAAAGGAAGAGGAACTAATCAATGGAGAAAAGTTGTGTTGGGACTTCCCTGGTGGTCCAGTGGTTAAGACTCTGCGCTTGCACTGCAGGGGGCATGGGCTCAATCCCTGATCGGGGAACTAAGATCCTGCAAGCCGCTCAGCACGGCCCCCACTTCCCCCCAAAAAAGTTGTGGAGGCAGAGAAGGTGATGGGATAAAGATGAAGGTGAAGAGAAAATGAAGGAACAAACACATAACCTTTGAATGTTCTGTTGGACATTCATGCAGGTAGATATGATGGGTGGAAATCCTGTTGATAAGTAACTGAAACTGAACCTTATTTTACATATAAACACTGAGCATTTTTCCATGCTTTAATTTATGCTGAAACTCCTAAGAGATATTGATGATCAAGATATGAGGGAACACTGCTTTAGTTGAGATGTTGCCAAGTGGGGGACATCATTTCAAAAATCATAACACCTCCAAGCAATGCCACGCAGGTCATCTGAGTTGCCAATACATACGCTGCATCTGTTGTGTCAAGGTCAATCTACAGCTGAGCAGGTAATTTAGCTACTTGTGTTTGACCTCAAGCAGAATCATGCCAGAACACTTACACAGTGAAGTACACATTCTTTTTTATTATAAACGACTTTGTTTTTATTTTTCCATCAATAGTCAGAACATTATGTTGATGTTTTAATATTATGCATCTAGAAAGGCAGTTTTTTGGGTTTGTTTGTTTTCATTTTGTTTTGTTTTCTTTGCTTGCAGGATCTTAGTTCCCCGACCAGGGATTGTCCCTGGGGTCCCACCAGTGAAAGCACGGAGTCCTAACCACTGGACCGCCAGGGAATTCCCTATAAAGGCAAAATTAAATAGGAGTTTCTCTCAGTATGGTACATGGAGAGGTATAAAATATCTGTTATAAAAAGTGACCCCTGGGTTTGATAAAGTCAAGAACAACTTAGCCAGGAGAAAGAAAATGGTGTCTTTTTAAGTAATTAATTAATATTTTGACTGTGCTGGCTCTTAGTTGCGGCATGCGGGCTTCTCTCTAGTTGTGGCGCACGGGGCTCCAGAGCGCATGGGCTCTGTAATTTGCTTCACGCGGCTCAGTAGTTGTAGCACGCAGGCTTAGTTGCCTACGGCGTGTGGGCTCTTAGTTCTCCAACCAGGGATTGAACCAGTGTCCCCTGCATTGCAAAGTGCATTCTTTACCACTGGACCACCAGGGAAATCCCGAACATGGTGACTTTCAAATGAATATTTTGGTAGATGCAGGGGGATATGAGACTCAAGTCAATGGAGGGAAAAGGAACTAAGGCATGAAATGTTAATGAATCTGCAAAATTTTATGACAAAAGGAGGGGAAGAGGAGGTATCTAGGAGAAGAATTTTTAAAAATGCATTGAAATAAGGCAGATCTACACATATTAAAGTAAAAAAGAAAAAGAATCTTTGACCATCTTTTTTTTTTTTTTTTTTTTTTTTTGCGTTTCACGGGCCTCTCACTGTTGTGGCCTCTCCCGTTGCAGAGCACAGGCTCCGGACGCACAGGCTCAGAGGCCATGGCTCACAGGCCCAGCCGCTTCGCGGCATGTGGGATCTTCCCGGACTGGCACACGAACATTGGCAGGCGGACTCTCAACCACTGTGCCACCAGGGAAGCCCTGTTCATGTATTCTTGAATGAAATGGTTACTAAGACGCTTTCCAGATCTGCACTGATCAATAGGATAGCCACTAGCCACATGTAGCTAAATAAATTTTAATTAAAAATTAATTGAATTTAAAAATTCAGTTCCTGTCACATTAGCACATTTCTAGTGCCCAGAAGTCCATTGTGGCTTGTGGCTACTATATTTTTTTTTTTTTGTTTTTTTTTTTTGCGGTACGCAGGCCTCTCACTGTTGTGGCCTCTCCCGTTGCGGAGCACAGGCTCCGGACGCGCAGGCTCAGCGACCATGGCTCACGGGCCCAGCCGCTCCGCGGCATGTGGGATCTTCCCGGACCGGGGCACGAACCCGTGTCCCCTGCATCGGCAGGCGGACTCTCAACCACTGCGCCACCAGGGAAGCCCTACTATATTGTTTTGATTTTTGTTTTTTTGTGGCTACTCTATTGGGCATCCTATTTGGCTTCTGGACCCAATTCCAATGTGTGAAGGGGGGGAGGTTCCCCTGACACTACCAAGCAATGCTGGGGACACCAGCTGGGTATCCTACCATTCAACCCAATTCTGACTCTTATCTACTTAGGGATAGTATCATATTCCACAGGTTAGGGGCTCAGTCCTGAGACCCTGTGTTGCTGAACTCAGGTTCTGCTGCTCATCACTCAAGAATCCAATACAGAGAGACAAGTGTTGAGTGAAAACAAAGATGGCTTTATTGGGGAAGCCGACCATCCTGGGGAGAAGCTAGACTCATGTTCCAAAAAAAACAAATCTCCACTGCTGATCCAGGGCAAGAGATTTTAAAGGGGAATTTCAGGAATGCACAGGTCTGGCGGGGGTGGCTGCGTGAAGAGTAGCAGTCATCTCTGACAGTCATCTTGAAGTTGTTCACGCGGTGTCTGGTCAGCATCATCTGGATTGTTTTAAGTACGGTTAGTCTTCAATTCCAGGGTCAGTTTGTTCCCACTTCCTTGAGGTGAGTTCTCAGAATTGTGTAAGATGGAGAAGCTTATGTTGTGGCTACAGTCTGGTCATCATGTAGTTAACTTCTTGCTTCTGGTGGGGTTTCAGTATCTACAAAACAGCTTAAAGGATATGGCTCAGAATATGATCTATAGCCTTGAGAAGGAACTAAAGATCCTTGACTTTGTTTAATAGCTGAACTATTATTTCATCTTGTTTGACTGTTTTCCTTCATTTCTGCATTTTTCTCATTTCTCTGATTAAATTTATTCTTCAGCTAAAGTTTTTCTACAGACAAAAAGCAAGCAGAGGATATGGGGGTGGGAGGATCTGTCCTGGGAAATCACCATAAGCTCCTGCTCCGTTACAACTCCTCCGACTTCAGGCGCCAATCTCAAGTTCAGGTTATTACCTGTACTTCTGACCACCAGGCTATAAATCAGAGTCTCCCACGAACCCCTCTCCTTGGGTCTGATTAATTTGCTACAGTGGCTCACAGAACTCAGGAAACTCACTAGATTACAGATTTGTTACAAAAGATATTAAAGGATATGTGTCAACAGCCAGATGGATACATAGGACGAGGTATGTGAGAAGGGGCTCGAGCTTCCATGCCCTCTTCAAGTACATCGCTCTCCTCTCCGCCATGCGTTCACTAACCCAGAAGCTCTGAACCCCATCCTTCTGGGTTTTTATGGAGGCTTCAGTACATCAGCACAGTTGATCAAAGTCACAATACCACATATGTTTTGGTGATTTTTACTTGAATCGGTCATTTATTTGTATGACCATAAAAATGGTGTTAATAAGTTTATTTTCATTGTCTTCGAGATCTGTTGAACTCTAAATCTAGGTTCAGTCACTAGGGCTGTGTGGTACTTTGTATCATCTGCCTCTGAGTCCTGAAGTCCTGTTTACCATCTCCAGAAGATGAAGAAGAAGGTGAAAGTATGTTTGGAAGGGTATGTTGCCAGGAAGAGAACTGATCTGGAGTCCAGGCTGATGACATCAAATACACTGAATTTGTCTCTCTGTTCACCTTGTTCTGGCTCCAGGGAAATAAAACAGTCACTAGGGAGTGCCATTCTGTAAACCTAAAGAGGAAAGGGAAAGAAAAATCGAAGAAGCCAATTTATACATACAGAAAGGGAGGTCAGCTCTTTCCCACCTTCCAGTCAAATATGGAACCTCCTACCTCTTGGGAAAGCCACGCATTAGCCGGCCCCCGGCAGAACACGCCTGAGGATTCATTCCTCCGTTCACTCGGTCATACCTGCCACAAAAGTTTATGGATTGTCTACTATGTGCCAGGCACTGGGAAAACATCAATGAACAAAGTTCACATACTAATGGGTTGTCTGGGTTCCAGTTCAGAGCTTGAAAAGTGGGCAGTGGAATTCCTTGGGAGGACCACAGATTTGGGAAAAGCCTTCAGGGGCTGTGACCAATCAAGCCCCTGACTCTGGAGGCACATGTGTGGAAACGTCGTCCACCTCCTGAGAGGAACCTGGAGTTGACCACACCATGTGGAAGGACTGAGCACTCAGGACACTCCGCTTGTGAGCCAGATTGGGAACAACAGGCTGGTACCTTGAATGCTCCCATCTCAGAGATCTTGTCCCTGGTTTTGTCTTTGGGCTGAAGCTTCTTCGGGTTCTCTTTTTTTCTGGATACGGAGTCTAGATCTTCGGTTTTGAAACCAAATCTAAGTGGGTAAAACAAAGAGATTTAATGAAAACGATGTCATGCGAGCCTCACCATTGCTCTTCTCATAAGGCAAAGGGGAGGAAGAGGTGGCTTCTTTTAGGCTGAATTCCCAAATCATTGACATTCCATATGATGTCTGGGAAAGCCTATCATGTCTCAAGATAAAGCTCAAGATTCTGAATCTTGTACCAAGTCCCTTTATGATCTAGTGATGGGTTTCATATCCTGAAAGTCCCCACGATCCCCTCACTACAAGTATTAGTCTTTCCCTAAAGTGCCATGCCTATATTGCAACTCTCTCCTCTGCCTAGAATTCTCTTTCCACTTCTTTTCTTCCTCCCTAAAACACCTATTTTTATTCCATGATGCAGGATAGAGTAATATCTTCTAGGAAGACATTTTTCTTTTTTTCTTTTTCTTTTTGTCTGCACCGCATGGCATGAAGGATCTTAGTTCCACGACCAGGGATCGAACCTGCACCCCCTGCAGTGGAAGCGCAGACATTTAACCACTGAACCGCCAGGGAAGTCCCAAGGAAGACATTTTTCCTTCCATAAGATGTCATTAATTGCTACCCCTTGCTTGTGCCCCCCCTCACACACACACACACACCCCTCATGTTTCACAGCTACTACTTTTGGTTTTCAGAGGTTCCAAGTAGAATAAACACAGGTCTATTTTTTTTTTAAACACAGGTCTATTGTAGGAGCCCCCAAACCAGACTTTAGAAAAGTCACCTAATAGCACTGAATTTTGACCTCCTTCCTGAAGGTATATATTGATACCACTCTACAGATAAATGATTGATTGTTTTGGAAGAGCTGCACCTATCCAAACCAGAAATCCCATTTTCCCATCTGTCCTGCTTATGATATCTATGAGAATTAATCCCTGTTGGAGAAGTCATTCCGAGATGTCTCACTATATATGTTCCTACCAATATCAAATTCCTTATCACTTACCTGGACTCTTGACTCTGGAACCCCAATATCTTCAGCAAGTTGCTTTCTGGAATCAATCCCAGGATAAGGGTTTTCCATGAACGCATTCATAAGAGTTTGTAATTGGGAAGAAGTATAGCTGGTACGACATCGTCTGTCTCTCACACCTGGAGGAGGTGAAAGATTGAAGGCAGAGGAACATTTGAGATCAGTTTACATGTTCAAACAAGGAACCCAAACACGTCCCACCATCTAACTTGGAACATGTTGCCTCTCCTTGGGAGGGCCTTGTCCCAGCCTATTCAAGACAGAAGGTTCTAGAGGAGAGGCAATATTTGGCTGAGCTGCTGGACTCCGGTGCAAATCAGGTAAGCCTCAGAAGGTCCCTGGACCTTGTGGGGAAGAATTTCCAGGGGCCATGTTGAGCCCTTTGCTACCAAAGACCCTGAACAGGAGGCCCTGAAGGAGAAAACATTCTTTTCCCACTCAGAGCAGTGGTTGGCTTCACTATAAAAAGGCACTTGGGTACCCAAGAGGCTCTGCTGGGTAGCAGGACTCGAGCAGGCTATTCACCTTGAATGTTCTCTTCAGGGTAAGCTCGGTCTTGTCTTAAGTCTAAGTTCTTCTCAGGTCTTTTCAGGAAACTGTGCCTAGCTCTTCGATTCTGAAACCATATCTACAAGAGGAAAAGAAAATGAGAGAATTAAGCATATTTATGTCATCTCAGCCCCGTTGCTGCCTTTCTCCAAAGGGAGTGATTCTGGGAATTCCCTGGCAGTCCAGTGGTTAGAACTTTGTGCTTCCACTGCAGGGGGCAAGGGTTCAATCCTTGGTTGGGGAACTAAGATCCCATATGCCTCGACGTGGCCAAAAAAATAGGGGGTTGTGAATGATTCTTATGAGCCCTAAGCTCAGAGTTACTATTACTGATCCCTGTCACATTCGACTAAGTCTTAGATCAAGGCTTGGCATTTAGCATCTTCATGACCTGGTTCCAACATGACTTACGCTAATAATCTTTTTAAGTTAATAAATAAATGCTGCAATTATTATGTATTTAAGGACCCCCTCCAGCCTAAATCTGCAATGGCACACCAGTCCACTACTCTCTGGTCTATTGTATTTCATTGAAAGGGGAAGGTTAACCCTCACATCACCCACAATTCCTCTGGAATATTACCATGTCATCAGACACTTGCCTATCTATGACCACATTGCTTATAATGACTTACTTGGATTCACACCCTGGAATAAGTGTGCCGCCACACCACACACTTCCTCTTTTCTGGAGGTGTACCTACATATTTCTTGCCCACTCCTGGGAGCTCCTTCACCCTCAGTATCCACATTCACGAAGTGAGATTAAGAGCAACATTCTTGGGAGTTCATTCTGAGTGTCAAGTAGGACATGCCACTCAAAGCCCTTTTCACGGGACTTCCCTGGTAGCAGAGTGGTTAGGACTCTGCACTCCCAATGCAAGGGGCCCAGGTTCAATCCCTGGTCAGGGAACTAGATCCTGCACACATGCTGCAACTAAGTGTTCGCATTCCACAACTAAGGAGCCCGCCTGCTGCAACTAAGGAGCCCATGTGCCACAACTAAGACCTGGTGCAACCAAATTAATAAATAACAAATGTTGTCTTAAAAAAAGCCCTTGTCACACTGGCACATGATATGTGCTCACTGAATGGTTCCCCCCTCCCTTTCTAGTTCTCGTCTTGGAGATACAGAACTTGTAACTTACCTGGATCCTAGACTCTTCGGTGTTGACTTCCAAAGCAAGTCTTTGTTTGATGGCATAACCCGGGTAAGGTTTTTTGTTGAATGCATCGATGAGGATTTTCAATTGCTCTTCTGTGAATTTGGTGCGGCTGCGTCTACACTTTGTTGCCACGGCCTCTGTGGAAAGATTAGGAGAGAAGCATTAAATAGGCCATTTTATGTATTCCAACTTCAGGTTCGAGCTTGTCTCTCATTTCTTCTTTTCATTTTGAATCCATGAGAACCCAGGAGGAAAGAACTCTCAACTATAAAGCCCTTAAGAACACGGGTGATTCTTGAACTTCTTCAGCTGATCTGAATGCCATGACTAGGAAGTCAAGGTCTTCTGTTTTCAAACAACATGAAAAATTGATGTGTTCTGTTCATATGGATCAGGAAAGATATGAGTCAAGAAAATGCAGGTGAGGGGCTTCCCTGGTGGCTCCGTGGTTAAGAACCCGCCTGCCACTGCAGGGGACACGGGTTCGATCCCTGGTCCGGGAAGATCCCACATGCCACGGAGCAACTAAGGCCATGTGCCACAACTACTGAGCCCGCGCTCTAGAGCCCACGAGCCACAGCTACTGAAGCCTGTGTGCCTAGAGCCCGTGCTCCACAACAAGAGAAGCCTCTGCAGTGAGAAGCCTGCACACCGCAATGAAGAGTAGCCCCTGCTCGCCGCAACTAGAGAAAGCCCACGCACAGCAACGAAGACCCAACGCAGCCAAAAATAAAATAATAAATGAATTAATTAATTTAAATAAATAAATGAATATCATTTAACAAATAAAACAGTATGGGGAGTTCCCATATATTGCACACCCAGTTTCCCCTATTTTATTATTATTATTTTGCGGTACGCGGGCGTCTCACTGCCGTGGCCTCTTCCGTTGCGGAGCACAGGCTCTGGACACGCAGGCTCAGTGGCTATGGCTCATGGGCCTAGCCGCTCCGCAGCATGTGGGATCTTCCCGGACCGGGGCACGAACCCGTGTCCCCTGCATTGGCAGGCGGACTCTCAACCACTGCGCCACCAGGGAAGCCCTTCCCCTATTATTAACATCTTATATCAGTACTGTACATTTGTCACAACTAATGAATCAATATTGATACATTATTAGTAACTAAAGTCCACACTTAGAATTGGGATAGCTATAGCCTCCAAAATCAATGTGAAAGGGTAGTGTTGGATACAGAAAATGACTTACTATATGAAGAAAAATTAAGTTGGGTCACACAGTATACAGTATATAAAAATAAATGCCAAAAAATTAAATACATATGAAAGCTAAAAATAGAAAGATAATGTACAAGAAAACCTATGTTACACTGAGATAGAAAAAGTTATATACAAAATAAGATACCAAAATGCATAATGGGAAAAATTGCTGGAACTAATGATATCGTAATCGAAACCTTCAGTTCAAAAAGGTAGAAAACCAGATAAAAGTCAGCAGCTTGCAATGATGGGGGTGGGGTAAGATGGGGAGATCAGAACCCTTCTTGAGAGCTGGGTGGAATGTAATTTATTTAAGATAATCTGTAGGGCAATCAGGGTATGCTTGTTTAAATTATGTATAGTAAGTAATTGTAACCCTGCAATCCATTTCTTGCCTACATCTGCATGACATTTTTCAGAATGCTGTTTGTAGTAACAGCTGAAGCAACTGAATGCCCATTGCTAGGAGAATGGATAAGTAAAATATGGTATATTCCCGTGATAGAATTTTATGCATAAGACCAAAGTAATGAGGAAAAAATGACAGAGAAATAAGATAGATAGGAAGAGCAAGAAGGCTATAAGTCTGGAGAAGAGAAAACGAAGCAGAAACAGATGAGGTCCTAGACCTCCCAGGCAGGGCAGATTATATAGGACCTCTTCCAACCATGTGCCTTTGACTCTTAGTATGGTGGGAAGTCCCCGAGGGGTTTGGAGTAGATAAAAGACTTGATCAGACAGTTTGATAAGATCACGCGGGCTACAGGGTTGAGAACAGATTAAATCAGGGCCAGGATGGAAGCAGAGAGATCAATTCTTGCAATAATCCAGTGACAAGGGCTTCCGTCATGGCGCAGTGGTTAAGAATCCGCCTGCCAGTGCAGGGGACACGGGTTCGAGCCCTGGTCTGGGAAGATCCCACATGCCGTGGAACAACTAAGCCCCTGCACCACAACTACTGAGCCTGAGCTCTAGAGCCCACAAGCCACAACTACTGAAGCCCGCGTGCCTAGAGCCTGTGCTCTGGCAACAAGAGAAGCCACCGCGATGAGAAGCCTGTACACGCACCTAAGAGTAGCCCCCACTCGCCGCAACTAGAGAAAGCCCGCGTGCAGCAACAAAGACCCAATGCAGCCGAAAATTTAAAAAATAAAATAAAAAGGTAAATAAAATAAATAGATTTATTAAAAAAATAATCCAGTGACGATGGTGGAAACAGTCCAAGAAATAGTCAGAAGATCCCTAAAATATTTCGTTAAAGCCAACAGAATTTTCAGCCTGATTAGATATAGGTTATGAGAGGAAGACAAGGTCAAGGATGTTTCCTAGGGTTTTGGCATGAACAATTGACATTTCTTGTGCAAGGAAAACAGTAGGAGGAAGAGTTTGGGTCTGAACATCGGGAGTTCAGTTTGGGACATGTTGAGTTTGAGATGCCTGTTACAGACGAGTAAGCAGATGTAGACAAAGCCGGAAGTTCAGGAGAAAAGTTCAGTCTGGAGAGAGAAATCAGGAAGCTACCTTGATTCCAAAGACATTCTGGTCTCAGGACTTTTTGATGCCTCCCTTAGTTTCTTTTAGTGTGTTTCTCTCCTTTTTCTTCTTCCCATCTATTTTTTCCTCCCATCTCCCTCCCCTAAACAATAATTTGTATTGTTTAGTTCTTACATGCCTGCATCTTTCTGAAATTCCCAATGCTCAGATGCACAGAAAACAGCATATTTTCATATTACATGAAAGAAACTGATTTTCCCTTACCCTAGCACAGTTATTTGAAAGTTTGAAAAATGGGACTCCCACAACTTCTAACAAGCCCATTATGTTTTCAGCCCAACCCACCGCCCCAAACCAAGGAAACCACAACTGCAATCTGATGTGTGAGGAACTTACTGTATGGAGAATTGTCTTCAGTCATCTTGGAAGGGAGCTCCGAAGCCTGGTTCCACCAAAAGAGAGATAAACAACCTTGGCGAGGCTGGCTTTATATGATGAGCTGGAATGGCCCCTCCCACTTACTTAGGCATACACCCACTTAATCTAGGAAGGACTAGATAGGATTTTCTTTTCTTCCCTTGATAGAGATTTAATCATTTATACCAACCTCTACACCTGAACAAGCACACTTTTGAGTACTATTGCATTTACACGCCTTGTTTTTCCAATGTTTATTATATACATACATATTCTTTTTGAAATTGCTTTTTCATGGTCTTCACTTTTTTTTTTTTTTTTGTGGTACGCGGGCCTCTCACTGTTGTGGCCTCTCCCGTTGCGGAGCACAGGCTCTGGACGCGCAGGCTCAGCGGCCATGGCTCCCGGGCCCAGCCGCTCTGCGGCATGTGGGATCTTCCCGGACCGGGGCACGAACCCGTGTCCACTGCATCGGCAGGCGGACTGTCAACCACTGCGCCATCAGGGAAGCCCTTCACTTATCTTTTGAAGTGGTAGCCTTTTCTTATTAAATTAATAACTGGTACCAGGATTAGGGTGAGGCAAGTGAGGCTCTCATTTCCAGGGAGCAATGTTTAAGGGAGGTGCTAAAAATTCTGTGATCAAGGTAGATAATACTTGTGGCACTAATGAACCTATCTACAAAACAGAAACTCACAGACATAGAGAACAGACCTGTGGTTGCCAAGGGGGAGGGGGGTGGGGGAGGGATGGACTGAGAGTTTGGGGTTGGTAGAGGCAAACTATTACGTTTAGAATGGATAAACAAGGTCCTAATGTGTAGCACATGGAACTATACTGAGTAGCCTGTGTTAAACCATCGTGGAAAAGAACGTAAAGAAAAGAATGTATTTATGTGTAAAACTGAGTCACTTTGTTGTTCAGCAGAGATTGGCAAAACCTTGTAAGTCAACTCTACTTCAATTAAAAAAACTAATTACAAAAAAATAAAATCAATTGTATGAAAAGAAAAACAGGAAAAGAAAAAAGCAAAAAAATATAAATAATATTTGAATGCAATACTTAAAAAATTAATTACAAAAAGCCCATGTTTACAAAATATAAAAATTATAAATAAAAACAGGATCCTATCCTGCACTGGCAGGAATTATGCATGTGAGGGCATACGTGTAATTGCTTTCCTTTGCAGTCTTCTCAAGGTCATTGATCAGTCCTGAGGGAAGTTGACAAGATTGTTCAATTGTTTATAGCTGTCTTCCACAGCACTGCAGAATAAAAGAGAAATTTTAATTTATTACCCATATAAGCTTGTGTGATTCAGGAGACGTCAAAGTGTCAGGTGACACTACCAAGGAGGCCCAATACTTTAAGCAGCACCTTTGTTCCACAAGTGCGATGATGCACTTAAGAGATGAAAACACGACCATGGAAACTAATGTAAAGAAGCTGATGAGAATTCCCTGGCGGTCCGGTGGTTAGGACTCTGCGCTTTCACTGCCAGGGCCTGGGTTTGATCCCTGGTCAGGGAACTAAGATCCTCAGCAAGCCTCAGCGCTGTGGCCAAGGAAAAAAAACAAAAACTCAGTCCCTTATAGAGCCACCTAAGCCATCTAGTAAGTAGAGAAAACCACTTAGAGAGCTAAAGCAATCTCCTTGAGTGGTGTAAGCTAATAACTGCTTCTAGGCATGAGCCTCTGCCATGAATATTTTCTCATAAATTTCCTCTTAACTAACTGTCGTTTACAAGTATGCAGCATTGAGGACCCACTCAGGCACAAACCCCTCCTCAAGATGCCTCCATAAGAATGTAAGCCAATTCCTCATAATAAATCCCTTTCTATCTATATATCTTTTCTGTTCCTTCTGTTTCTCTGAAGACCCCGGATTAACACAGATTTGGGAACCAAGAGTGGTTCTACAGGAAGAGAATTTAAGGATGAGTTTTCTGAATTGGTTTTTGGGTTTCTAGAATTGGCTCTCTAATCACATTAGATTTAAAGATGATGATGGCTCTCTTTCTAGTAGTAAAGAGAGCACTGAGAATAAATACATGGTGTGGGGTGTTTATAGACATACACAAAGTATCTCTGAGGGGATTCAGGATAGACGAGAACAGTATACTGGCCCTAGATAGTTAAGGTGTATATCAAAGGAATAATTTCAAGAAGCCCAGACTCCTGTGTCTTCCCATATGTAAAAATGCACTAAGTTCATTAACTTGAGATGTCTGGTATTTTTTTAAAATTATTTACTTATTTATTTATTTGGCTATATCGGGTGTTAGTTGCAGCGCTCAGGCTCTTCTCTAGTTGTGGTGAGGGCTCCAGAGCGTGCAGGCTTCGTTGCTCCGCGGCATGTGGGATCTTCCCAAACCAGGGCTTGAACCCGTGTCCCCTGCACTGGCAGGCGGATTCTTAACCACTGCACCACCAGGGAAGCCCCCTCTGGTATTCTTTAATTAACGGTAATCTTTTGAGGTTCAACTACCTGGATTTTTGTTTTGTTTTGTTTTTCGCAAAAAATTCTACATATCCTGTCTCCTCAGTTACCTCTCGGAACAGTATCTCAGCGCTGGGAGGCTGTATCCCTTACATAAGTCCTCAGTAAATTCTCAGAATAAAATACAATTCCCAACTGTTTTTAAAATTTTTATTTTATTTATTTTTTTATACAGCAGGTTCTTATTAGTCATCCATTTTATACACATCAGTGTATACATGTCAATCCCAATCGCTCAATTCATCACACCACCACACCACCCCCTGCCGCTTCCCCCCTTGGTGTCCATACTTTTGTTCTCTACATCTGTGTTTCAATTTCTGCCCTGCAAACTGGTTCATCTGTACCATTTTTCTAGGTTCCACATATATGCATTAATATACGATATTTGTTTTTCCCTTTCTGACTTACTTCATTTGGTATGACAGTCTCTAGATCCATCCACATCTCTACAAATGACCCAATTTCATTCCTTTTTATGGCTGAGTAATCTTCCATTGTATATATGTACCACATCTTCTTTATCCATCAGTCTGTCGCTGGGCATTTAGGCTGCTTCCATGACCTGGCTATTGTCAATAGTGCTGCAATGAACATTGGGGTGCATGTGTCTTTTTGCAATTCCCAACTTTTAAGTTGTACTTTTTTCTTTCAGTTGACAGTTTTGACTACCAATGAAGTGACCCACAGCAGACATCTTTCCTGGTTCTCAGGTCTCCCCTTCTTGACGGATGAAGCTAAGTTTTGTTGGGGTGTGTTAAACTCCACTCTGGAGTAGATTATCCTTGAAGCTTAGTTTCAAAAAGAGGTACCTGGGTTATCCTAAGTTGAAAGACTGGGAAGATTTTTGCTCCGTGTAGATATTGAGTGGGTTATCCTAAGTTGAAAGGCTGGGATGATTTTGTTCAGTTTAGACACTGAATAGGTTATTTTAAGTTGAAAGGCTGGGAAGAATTTGCTGGAAAGTCTCCCTAGCCTAAAATCTAATTCATCATCTCTTTAAGGGCTTATCAAGGAAAAATACAAATCTTAAAAGTCTTTTCCACAAATAATAAGGCCGTAGTCATCTGGGCAAGCAAATTTAACTTATTCCAACTCTTATTTATAAGCTAGTAAGTTTACATTGTAATACCTGATTCATAGCTAAGTGTTAAAGTGAAGCTATGAGAACTCTAATTTTGCCTGTTTGTATGTCTGTGTACACATCATACATTTGATATGTCTCTACCTCTGTATAATGTTACCAAAATTTAATTTTTAAAAAAGCTGTATTTAATTGACTTAATGGTAAATGCTTACAAATTCAATATTTCTAAATGTAAAGGAAACTGGCCAGAATAAATTTCAGGTTTGTGTGATCTAGGAAATATTCAATATTAAATTAATACCTGGTATTAAAGCTAACTTAAGCTTGTTGGTTTAATCAATATAGATGTCTTACTTTTATTGTACCTAGGTTAACTAAAGGTCAATAAGCTTGTGTTATTTCTGTTGCAGTTTGTCAGCAAGAAAAAGTTAACTTGGTACGGTGATACTTTCACAAGTTATAAAATAAAGGTAAGCGAGGTAAGAGTTTTCAGGTGATCTTTTTAGGAATAATTATGCTTTGGGTATGTCTATCTAAAATAGTTTCTCCAGATTTTTGGTAGCTTGAGTTTTGATGTTAAGTTAACTGATGGGATTTCAATGAATATCCAGGTCATTTCAAATAAGATAAAATACTGGAACGTTAATTGCTAAACAGGTGTAAATTTACCTATTTTTGTCTCCTTACATGAGGGAAACTAAAGATGTTTGAATTTATTAGACATGTCTTGTACCACATTGAGGAAAGAAATTATGCTATGAGAAGATATATTTTCCTAGAGGTTATGGAATAGTCCAATCAAGAAATGCCCCTCAATCAATTCCAAGACTTGAGCCAGTTTGTAAGCTCAGAACATCTTAGATGAAGGGGAGGGAGGGTCCCCTTGAGGAAGAACCACAGTACATCACAGAAAATTTATATTGTTACTCCTTCTCCTGGTCTTCTCCAAAGCGACCTTTTACTAGGGTAAATGTCCATTATGGAAAAGGATAAAATCAGACCTTTTAAGGACTACTGGACTCTGGCTCTGAACTGACACTAATTCCAGGAGACCCAAAATGTCCCTAATCTACTAGTTATGGAGTTCAGGTGATCCATGGAGTATTATCTCAGATCCGTCTTATAGTGGGGTCCAGTGGATCCTCAAACATATCCTGTGGTTATTCCCACAGTTCCAGAATGCATAATTAGAATAGACGTACATAGCAGATGGCAGAATTCCTACATTCCTGACCTGTGGAGTAAGGGCTTTTATGGTGGGAAAGGCCAAGTGGAAGCTATTAGGACTACCTCTACCTAGGAAACTAATTAAAAGACATACTACTTTCCTGGAGAGATTTCAGAGAGTGCCATCATCAAGGACTTGAAAGGTACAGGGGTGGTGATTCCCACCACATCCCTATTCAGCTATCCTATTTAGCCTGTGAAGAAGACAGATGGATCTTGGAAAATGTCAGTGGATTAGCATAAGCTTCACCAGGTGGTGACTCCAACTGCACCTGCTGTACCAGATATGGTTTCATTGCTTGAACAAATGTACGCATCCCCTATATGTGGAATCTAACAAACAAAACAAGGGACTTCCCTGGTGGCACAGTGGTTGGGAATCTGCCTGCCAATGCAGGGGACACAGGTTCAAGCCCTGGTCTGGGAAGATCCCACATGCCGTGGAGCAAGGAAGCTCGTGAACCACAACTACTGAACCTGTGCTCTAGAGCCCGTGAGCCACAACTCCTGAAGCCTGCACGCCTACAGCCCGTGCTCTGCAACAAGAGAAGCCACCGCAATGAGAAGCCCACGCACCACAATGAAGAGTAGTCCTTGCTCTCTGCAACTAGAGAAAGCCCACACGCAGCAACAAAGACTCAACAAGCCAAAAATAAATAAATAAATAAATAAATATATTTTTTAAAAAAACAACCAAGTGAACAAACATAACTAAACAGAAACAAAGTCATAGATACAGAGAACAAACACTTGGTTGCCAGAACATAGAGGGATGGGGTGGGGGAAATGAGTGAAATAGGTGAGGGAGGTTAGGAGGTATAAACTTCCAGTTACAAAATAAATGAGTCATATCATTTTGGGTTTTCTTTTAAATTTATTTTTGGCTGTGTTGGGTCTTCGTTGCTGTGCGCGAGCTTTCTCTAGTTGCGGCGAGCAGGGGCTAGTCTTCGTTGTGGTGCGTGTGCTTCTCATTGTGGTGGCTTCTCTTGTTGGGAGCACGGACTCTAGGTGCGTGGGCTTCAGTAGTTGTGGCACGTGGGCTCAGTAGTTGTGGTTCGCAGGCTCTAGAGTGCAGGCTCAGTAGTTGTGGCACACGGGCCTAGTTGCTCCATGGCATGTGGGATCTTCCCGTACCAGGGCTCGAACCCGTGTCCCCTGCATTGGCAGGTGGATTCTCAACCACTGCGCCACCACGGATGTCCCATCATTTTGGTTTTGTGCCATAAGCACAAAAAATTTTTTTTCAGTTCAAAATCTCAATTGCAGTGCTTAAAATTATACACATAATTTTTCAAGATTGTGAACCAGGGTTCCACTGTACCTTACTGAAACGTCTGTAGTGTGTCTGCTTTGTACTAGACATTGTTTTAAATTTTTGGTATACAGTAGTGAACAAAACAAAGAGCCTTGACCTCGCGAACATCAAGAGAGGGAGACAGAAAATAAACAATAATTATAATAAACAAGCAAAGGATATATCAGAAGTTAATCGGTGCTATGACAAAGAAAATGATAAGGAAGAGAACAGTAAGGTGGACGTGGGTGCCAGAATTGGGGGTATCGGTTTGCAATTTTTATTAGGATAATCAGGGAAGAGCTTATGGAGAAGGTGATACATGACCAAAGTCAATAAGAAGGTGAAAGTGTGAGCCATGTGGAGATGGGAGGGGACAGGGACTGTCCTGGCATAGGATTTAAAGCAAGTGTGTATCCAGCCAGTGCATGGAGCAGGAAACTAATGTGGAGTAAAGCAGAAAGGTGTAAAAGACTGTGAGGACTTTGACTTTGACTCTGGGATGATGAGGCCATTGCAGTTGGATTCTGTATAGAAGAAGACATACTCCAAACTTATGTGTGTATTACTTTTCTACTGCTATGTAAAAGCTATCATAAATGTATGGCTTAAAACAACACACACCAATTATTTCACATTTTTAGTGGATTAGGAGTTTGGTCATGGCTTAACTGAGTTGCCTGCCTCAAGGTCTTACAAAGTTGTGCTCAAGTCGTCAGTCAGGACTGAAGTCTCAACAGAGACTCTACTGAGGAACAAGATGCTTCAAAACTCATTCAGGTTGTTGCTAGAATTTATTTTCTGGTGGTTGTAGGACCGAAGGCTTTCGTTTCTTGTTGTCTGTCGATGAAGGTCACCCTCAGCTTCTATAAACTGCCTGCAGTTCCTTACTATGTGAGCCTGCCATCATGGTTGTTTGCTTCATCAAGACTGCAAGGGATAGAGAGAATCCAGCAAGATGGGCCTCACCCTGTACACATAATCATGCATAACCTATCACCTTTGGTATATTCTATATGTCTAGACGCAAGTTACAGGTCTGGCCCACAATCAAGGAGAGAGGTCATACAAAGGCTAGAACACCAATAGGCAGCAATGATGAGGCCCACACCGGTCATCCTAGAGTCTGTCTTCCACACGTTTTTACGAGGCTCACTCAGGTTACTGCAAGAACAGACTGTAGTGGAGTGAGAAGGTGGAGAAAAGTCCCACCTCACTTCGCTCTGCCACACCCCACCATACTTTTTGTTTGTAAATGATCTCAAAATTACAGGAGAATTTTAAGAAAAGCACAAAGAGACTCTGTATACCCTTAAAATAGATTTATCAACTAACATTTTGTCACATTTGCTTTATCGTCTCATTCTCTTTCTCCTTCCCATTATCCATCAATTTATATTTTTCTGAACCTTTTGAGAGCTTTACACTTAATGTCTCTTTCTTCCTAAATATTTGTTTGTATTTTCTGAGAAGAAAGACATTATCTTACACAACCAGAAGAAATTTCCAATATCAGAGAATTTAGCTTTAAATCAATAGATACATATGATTCACATTACATTCATCATATGTAATCCACCATATGTAATAGGATCCATCATAACAATGGATCAATACTGGATTTGATCTTGAAGCATGTCTTCATCTGGAGATTAAGTCTGGTTTTAGGTAGTATGTATGGGTGCCAAGTTGACAAGGAGTGGAATGTGATGGCTTGTTTTATGTGTAAACTGGACTAGGCTATACTACTCAGTTATTGGATCAAACACTAATCTAGGGTGTTGCTGTGAAGGTATTTTGTAGATGTGCTCAACATCTACAATCAGTTGACTTTAAGCAAAGGATTCTATTTTGATTAAGTGGTTGGGCCTTATCCAATCAGTTGGAAGGCCTTAAGAGGAAAAGTAAGGTTTCCCTGAGGAAGAAATTCAGCCTCAAGACTGCAGCATTAGTTCTGGCTACAGAGTTTCCAGCCTGTCCTCTACCCTATGGATTTTGGACTTGCCAGGCCCCACAACTGCATAAGTCAATTCCTTGAAATAAATCTCATATATATATAATGTATTTTATTTATATATTGCATGTACATATATATACACACATAAATGTTTATATGTAAATTCCACTAGTTCTCTGCAGAACTGACTCATATCATACACTCTTCATTCCTTTGACATAATTAACATCTTGTCACTATACTTCTCTCTCATCTTAAAAAAAATTAAATCCCTTAAGGGCATTTTCTGCACTCTCTGATTCCATTTCTCAATGTGTATGCACACTGAAATCATGAAAAGTGCGTTTTACGGGCTTCCCTCGAGGCACAGTGGTTGAGAGTCCGCCTGCCGATGCAGGGGACACGGGTTCGTGCCCCGGTCCGGGGGATCCCACATGCCGCGGAGCAGCTGGGCCCGTGAGCCATGGCCGCTGGGCCTGCACGTCCGGAGCCTGTGCTCCGCAACGGGAGAGGCCACAACAGTGAGAGGCCCGCGTACCGAAAAAAAAAAAAAAAAAAAGTGAGTTTTTCTCTTTCAGCTCCACAGTTATGAAAAAAAATCATCGATGGGGACTTCTAAAATTCCCTAATATATCTCTGGGTGGACATTAGAAGCTCTGACATGAGTTTGTTGGTTTCCTGTCATCAGCCACTTAATGAAGTCAGGCTGGTCCAGTGTTCATGCTCTGATCATTTTCTTCTCCAGACTACACTCATTCCCTTGACAGTCTCATCTAGTCATGACTTGAAATAACAGTGTAAACTAACAACTCTCAAATTTATATATCCAAGCTTGAACTCTCTCCTAATGTTCAGTCATAGGTTGAAATGATTAAGTGACACATACTTTGTAGTCTCATAAACATTTCAAATTGACCATGCTTAAAACTGGAGTCTTGAGTTTCCCTCCAAGTCTCCTCCACATGTGGCTTCCCCATCCCAGGGGATGGAAAATCCATTCCTCAGGTGATCTAGGCCAACTACATATGAAGGAGGCTCTGGGCCAAAGAAGACTCAGGAGGGTGCAGTAGACAAGTGTGCTGTGTATCAAGATGGGCCTTCTGGTTTCCTCCTCAGGAGAATTTTTAAGCTACCTTTTTTTTTTTTAAAAGACTTTTAAAAATATTTATTTATTTTATTTTGGCTGCGCCAGGTCTTAGTTGCAGCATGTGGACTCTTAGTTGCAGCACGCATGTAAGATCTAGTTCCCTGACCAGGGACTGAACCCAGGTCCCCTGCATTGGGGGGCATTGGGGGGCAAAGGCATTGGGAGCACGGAGTCTTACCCACTGGGTAAGTGGGCCCAGTCTTACTCACTGGACCACCAGGGAAGCTACTTTTTAAAAATCTGTTCCCCTAGAATGCTACCAAACCAAACTCGGGTTCATTCACTCCATGCATAGCAAAGCCAATCTATTGACACCGGGTTGTGGTGAAGGAAAGTATAGCATTTATTGCAGGGTGCCAAGCAAGGAGAACAGGCAGTTCATGCTCAAAAAGATCTGAACACCCTAATGGCTTCAGGAAAGGGTTTTTAAAGACTGTTAGGGGAGAGGGTCCTAGGATGCAATATCAGCTCATGGACAATTTTCTGATCGGTTGGTGGTGAGGTAGCAGGGTGGTGTTTCAGGAATCTCACCATCAGTCTTCTGATTCCAACCAGCCTAGCTTCTGATGTGTTTGAGGTCAGCAGTTTCCACCTGGTGGGAGTCTGGGTTCTATAAAAACAACTTAAGAACATGCATCAGACATTGTTAACTGTTTTCCTTAAGGAGAACTATGGTCTTGTGACCCCATCCCAAAGGTTGACTTATTGCTTTAGTTATTATCCCCTTCCCTCCTTGAATGCCTCTTCTTTGTTCCCATTGCTGCCCCTTAAATAATTAACTGTTTGAGCCCACTCTTTGGAACTGAGGGAGGCCCAGTCCGCTAAAGCTTTTTCCACAGACAAGAAGTAGGGGACGCAGAGAGGCTTGCGGGGAAGGGGTGGGAGAAGGCTCCACAGGGCCCTGCTAGGTTTCAAGAAGAGGCTCTTGGGGATTCCCTGGCAGTCCAGTGGTTAGGACTCCGTGCTTTCACTTCTGTGGATCCCGGTTGGGTCCCTGTTTGGGGACCTAAAAAAATGAACAGGATCTGGGAAAGCGTAAGGAGGGGAAGGGGGAAAAAATCACTATGCGGGCTGCGAGCCTAGTCACAGCCCTACACCCTTTGCACCCACCTGGGCGACTGTCCCAGCATTCCAAGCCTCAATTTCCCCGAGGCACAGCATGGACGCTCTCGCCCCCACCGCCTAGTCCTCTCCACTTGAACCCACTGTTAAGAAACAGGTCTGGGCCGGCGCTCAGCTTTCCCCCCCACTCCGCCCCACTCCCTCTCCTCCCTCCGCCCCACTCCCTCCCCCCAGTTAAGGCGCTCCTCACTTCTGCGGATCTAGGGGAGACTACATTACCCAGAGGTGTGCGTTGTGCGTCTGAGGAGGTCGCTGGCCAATGACGGCCAGTCGTAGAGGCGTTTCCTGCGGCGCACGTACGTGGGTGGGACTTCCGGTTTCTCTCAGAGGACGCCATTTGCCTCAGCCTTTCGCTTCTGGGTGGCTTCTAGGTGCCGAGAGCTGGGCTGCGTGGCTACTAGGACATTTCGTGGGGACTGAGCAGGAAAGGGGGATGGGACTTCCTTTCGTTCCTTGGAACGGGCCGTGACTCCCTAAACGGGCGTGTGCACTGGTCGCCCGCCGGGCCATGGCCTCTCCGGGCCCTCAGCACCCGCCCTTCGTCCCCGCAGTTCCCGAGGGCGGCGCCAGGTCTGGTGCGCCTTTCTCTCGGAGAGCGGCTGTCAGCCGAGGTCGCCCGGCCAAGGCGGGGCGGAGGCGAGGAGCAGCAGGCCGCCCGGTGCTCGCCTCTCCCAGCGTGGCTGGAACGCAGGGTCCCATCATGGCGGCGGCGCCGACCCACAAGACACAGGTGAGTGGACGCTGGTTGCAGAGCTGCTTCTCTCCGAGGGCGGAGACGGTTCCGGAAGGGAGGCATCCCCTGGGTTTGTCTTCGCGGTCGTGTGGTCTGGCGTGTGGAGCTGCTTTGCTACTTAATTTATCTTTGGTCCTAAAAGCTGTTGGGTCTCTGACACATGCTCAGTAAGTTGTGGAAAAATGAGTGATGTATCCTTCAGGGGTTTCCATCATAGTAAATCCCCAACTCCGCCATGTGCTGCAGGGATGTACCCTGCCCCCACCCCGCCCCCGCTTTTCTCCACCCGGTGGCTTTGGGAAATGGAGGGAGAGATAAGCGCATGGACAAAGCCAAGGTATATTGGTTGTTTCACAAGGCCCATGAGGGCCTGTGAGGTTGCCATGGTGCCTCCTAAATGTTAAGACGTGTCTGGGGAGGGCGAGGTCCTGTAGTCTGTTGTCGAATGTTCCACTCACCTTCAGCCAGGTCAGACGTTGTGGCCAGTCTCATGGCCAAAGCCAGTGTTATCTTTAGCCATTTGTGCTCTCTGGTCCTGAAGTATTCCTGGCGTAGGGCTAAGTGCTGTCAGGGTTCAGGAAGGAAGCGGCTAATGGTTCATTGTGGAACCTCCCCGGAGTCTGGGAGACCCAGGAGGGTGTGGGAAGCTGGTCCAGGCCCTGCCATTACCCAGGTAGTTCCACCCCTTCAGGGGTCTCTCCAGGGAGGTCAATGATGAAGGCTCTGCTTCTCTGTGCATGTTCACAGGAATATTTTCAGGCGTGATGAAATGGACTTAACAGCAAAAATTGGTGTAAATGCTTCACAACTTCGTCATTAGGTATTCATGTTGACGATGGAAGCGTGTCGGGTTACTTTATTAGACCGCGTATCAAGGTTAACTGTGTTAAAATCTTGCTCCTCGTTTGTAAGACACAAGACTCTTGGTGGATTTGGTGGAGCTCCCTTAGTCTCGTGTCGTCGGCTGGCATGGAGATGTTTACCTAAGGGGCTGTGGGACAATTAATGAAAATCCCCAAGCACACCGAACATTGAATAATTTCTGTCTAAATGTCACAACTGATATTAGTGAAGTGGGAACGATTGTTGTATTGATCCAGAAACCAAGGCTCAGAGAGATGAAGTGATGTCTCCGAGGTAACACAGCTGGTAAGTGTCAGGTTTCAAGAGTTGGGATGTTAACAAGAGAGTGAAGAAAGAACTGGGGACTCTTAGTCACTTTAACCAGGAAGTGCAGCCCTCACCATGGGGCAGGCAGCTAGCAGGACCAGGGAGGCTCAGGTACTGTTGTTGTTACCATTATTGATACTGTTATTATCATTATTCATTCCTCTGAGGTCCTACAGCCTCTCCTGTCTGCGTCTGACAGCCCACACATCACTTCCATTGTCTTGTGTGACTTTCCAGTGGCTCCGGCATAGGAGACTTCTTTCTTCTTACACTACTGTATTATGTCCAAAACATTGTCCACTTCCACTTTAGCCCAGCCTAGAGCTTGGCCCTCCGGAGGTGCTAAGTGGTTAGGGTCTTGATCTCTCTGCACCTTTAACAGCCTTCCAGAAACAAGCTCTGATCCCATCCAACAGCCCCAGGGTCAGCACTACTACCTCTATTTGACAGGTGTCTGTGACTTTCGATGATGTGGCCGTGACTTTTACCCAGGAGGAGTGGAGGCAGCTGGACCCGGCTCAGAGGACCCTGTACCAGGAGGTGATGCTGGAAAACTGCAGGCTCTTGGTGTCTCTGGGTAAGGCCTTGCCACTCTGCCATGCAGAGGACCTGCTATCTCCTTGTCAGACATGCTCTGGCTCCATGCCCGGCTGATCGAGAAGCTTACCCTTTCCCCTACAGCTTCAGTCATTTTTGAGATTCATCTTTTCCTGCCTGCTATCTCTGTGTTTCTTTGAGCAAGAAACAGTTCTCCTTTGGCTCCTAAAAGGTGGTGGAAGGAAATGGGGGTGTTCTTCAGAACCCAAAGGCAGAATTTCCAGTTGGGCCACATGGGACTGAAATAAGGACTGGGAACCACCAGGAGTATGCCGGCTTCTGGATCTCTTGTCCTGACTTCTCCCTCTAGCTTTGCTCATGTCTGTTTTTTCAGAATGGCTTTTGTGTCTCAGCAAGTTTGTGGCAGGAGTGGCCACCCCAGTCCCTGCTCTCTGTGGCCCCCAGATGCCTTGTTTTTACTTCTTTGCATACTTAACATTGTTACTTTTTCTTTTTCTACTGCTGGGCTCTAGGGGGTTGTCCCTGAGGCAGGAGTGGCCACCTGAGCCCATACTTCCCTGAGCCTCCACCCCAGTGCCCAGCACAGACTGGCCTCTGTCTGAGGTTCTTGTTTCACATTCCAGACAGGGAGCTGACTGGGTGGGACTGGTTGGCTCACGTATCCCCTGCAACCCAGTCCACAGGGCTGTGAGTGATGGGATGGTCTCCAGGAAGAGGGTGAGGCAGGTGGGGCCTCGGGAGGTGTTTGCCTTCAGTGCCAACAGGTATTGTTCTAAACCACAGGATCTCGGTTATGGGGCTTTTCTGTTCTCCTGTGCCTTCATGATTGTCTCTTGTTCCCTGAGTCCTGGCCAAGATCCTCTGCTAGTCCAAGAGAGAGAAGCTGAGAGAGAGTAGTGCTTCTCAGTACTTGGCAGTTTTATCCCCAGGTGACATTTGGAAGTCTGCAGCCACATTTGACTGTCACACCTGGGGTGTGGGTGGTCCCGGCATCTAGCAGGTTAGAGTCCAGAGATGCTGCTTAGTACCTGAGGATGGACGAGACAGCCCCATTCAACAAATGTTGATCCAGCCCACAAGGGCAAGAGAGCCAAGGTGGAGAAACAGCAGCCTGAGGATAATCACTTTAGACCTCTCAGTTTGAGGGAAAGGAGAGCTGTAAATCCAGGGCATAGGGTAAGACATGCCTGTTTTTAGAGAATTGGGATTGTATTCTGTGTTAATGAGAAGAGGTTACACAAAATTAGGAAACGTTTGACATATTTAGATATTTTATAACAAAATTTTAAAAATAAGAAGGCCCATTATCTGACCCTGCTGACCCTTCACTCACCTCCCCACACTTTTCCCTGAGCTCAGTCTGCTCTGGTCATGCCAGCGTCTTGCTGTTTCCTGTGCACATACTTAACATACTTGCCTTGGGCCTCTCCACTTGCTGTTCTCTGTGCCTGGTGAGTGTGCTTGGGCGTTTTGGCTTTTCTTTTCTTTTCTTTTTTCTGATTTTTTTTTTTTTTGGCGGTACACGGGCTTCTCACTGTTGTGGCCTTTCCTGTTGCGGAGCACAGGCTCCCGATGTGCAGGCTCAGCGGCCATGGCTCACGGGCCCAGCTGCTCCGCAGCACATGGGATCCTCCTGGACCGGGGTACGAACCTGCATCCCCTGCATTAATTCATTGATTAGCTCTAGTAGTTTTCTGGTGGCATCTTTAGGATTTTCTATGTATAGTATCATGTCATCTGCAGACAGTGACAGTTTTACTTCTTTTTTTCCAAGTTGTACTCCTTTTGTTTTTCTTCTCTGATTGCCGTGGCTAGGACTTCCAAAATTATATTGAATAGTAGTGGCGAGAGTGGACATCCTTGTCTTGTTCCTGATCTTAGAGGAAATGCTTTCAGTTTTTCACCGTTGAGAATGATGTTTGCTGTTTACTGTTTGTTGTATATGGATTTTATTGAGGTAGGTTCCCTCTATACCCACTTCTGGAGAGCTTTTATCATAATTGGATTTTGTCAGAAGCTTTTTCTGCATCTATTGAGATGATCATATGGTTTTTAATCTTCAGCTTGTTAACATGGTGTATCACATTGATTGTTTTGCGTATGTTGAAGAATCCTTGCATCCCTGGGATAAATCCCACTTGATCATGGTGTATGATCCTTTTAATGTATTGTTAGATTCTGTTTGCTAGTATTTTGTTGAGGATTTTTACATCTATATTCATCAGTGATATTGGTCTGTAATTTTCTTTTTTTGTGGTATCTTTGTCTGGTTTTGGTATCAGGGTGATGGTGGCCTCATAGAATGAGTTTGGGAGTGTTCCTTCCTCTGCAATTTTTTGGAAGAGTTTGAGAAGGATGGGCGTTAGCTCTTCTCTAAATGTTTGATAGAATTTACCTGTGAAGCCATGTGGTCCTGGACTTTTGTTTGTTGGAAGATTTTTAATCACAGCTTCAATTTCATTACTGTGATTGGTCTGTTCATATTTTCTATTTCTTCCTGGTTCAGTCTTGGAAGGTTATACCTTTCTAAGAGTTTGTCCATTTCTTCCAGGTTGTCCATTTTATTGGCATACAGTTGCTTGTAGTTGGTCTCTTAGGATGCTTTGTATTTCTGTGGTGTCTGTTGTAACTTCTTTTTCATTTCTAATTTTATTGATTTGAGTCTTCTCCCTCTTTTTCTTCATGAGTCTGGCTAATGGTTTATCAATTTTGTTTATCTTCTCAAAGAACCAACTTTTAGTTTTATTGATCTTTGCTATTTTCTTGTTCATTTTTTTCTGCTCTGATCTTTATGATTTCTTTCCTTCTACTAACTTTGGGCTTTGTTCTTCATTCTCTAGTTCTTTTAAGTGAAGTTTAGATCGTTTATTTGAAATTTTTCTTGTTCCTGAGGTAGGCTTGTATTGCTATAAACTTCTCTCTTAGAACTGCTTTTGCTGCATCCCATAGGTTTTGGATTGTCGTGTTTTTGTTGTAATTTGTCTCTAGGTATTTTTTGAGTTCTTCAATTTCTTCAGTGATCTCTTGGTTATTTAGTAACGTGTTATTTAGCCTTTTTTTTTTTTTTTTTTTTTTTTTTTTTTTTTTTTTTACGTTTTTTCCCCTGTAATTGAAAATCTCATAGCGTTGTGGTCAGAAAAGATGCTTGATATGATTTAAATTTTCTTGAATTTACTGAGGCTTGATTTGTCACCCAAGATGTGATCTATCCTGGAGAATGTTCCGTGTGCACTTGAGAAGAAAGTAATCTGCTGTTTTGGGATGGAATGTCCTATGAGTATCAATTAAATCTATCTGGTCTACTGTGTCATTTAAAGCTTGTGTTTCCTTATTTTCTGTTTGGGTGGTCTGTCCGTTGGTGTAAATGAGGTGTTAAAGGCCCCACTATTACTGTGTTACTGTCTATTTCCTCTTTTACAGCTGTTAGCATTTACCTTACGTATTGAGGTGCTCTTACGTATTGAGGTGCTCCTACGTTGGGTGCGTATATATTTATAATTGTTATATCTCCTTGGATTGATTTCTTGGTCATTATGTAGTGTCCTTCCTTTTCTCTTGTAACGTTCTTTATTTTAAAGTATTTTATTTGATATGGTGTAAATGAGGTGTTAAAGGCCCCACTATTACTGTGTTACTGTCTATTTCCTCTTTTATAGCTGTTAGCATTTGCCTTACGTATTGAGGTGCTCCTACGTTGGGTGCGTATGTATTTATAATTGTTATATCTCCTTCTTGGATTGATTTCTTGGTCATTATGTAGTGTCCTTTCTTTTCTCTTGTAACGTTCTTTATTTTAAAGTATTTTATTTGATATGAGTATTGCTACTCCAGCTGTCTTTTCATTTCCATTTGCTTGTAATATCTTTTTCCATCCCCTCTTCAGTCTTATGTGTCCCTAGGTCTGAAGTGGGTCTCATAGACAGCATATATATGGGTCTTGTTTTTGTATCCATTCAGTGAGCCTCTGTCTTTTGGTTGGAGCATTTAACCCATTCACATTTAAGGTAATTATTGATGTGTATGTTCCTGTTACCATTTTCTTAATTGTTATGGGTTTGTTTTTGTAGGTCCTTTTCTTCTCTTGTGTTTCCCACTGAGCGAAGTTCCTTTAGCATTTGTTGTAGAGCTGGTTTGGTGGTGCTGAATTCTCTTAGCCTTTGCTTGTCTGTAAAGCTTTTGATTTCTCCTTGGAATCTGAATGAGATCCTTGCCAGGTAAAGTAACCTTGGTTGTAGGTTCTTCCCTTTTATCACTTTAAATATATTATGCCACTCCCTTTGGCTTGTAGAGTTTCTGCTGAGAAGTCAGCTGTTAACCTTATGGGAGTTCCCTTGTATGTTATTTGTTGTTTTTCTTTTGTTGCTTTCAATAATTTTTCTTTGTCTTTAATTTTTGTCAGTTTGATTACTATGGGTCTTGGCGTTTTTCTCCTTGGGTTTATCCTGCCTGGGACTCTCTGCACTTCTTGGACTTGGGTGGCTATTTCCTTTCCTAGGTTAGGGAAGGTTTCGACTATAATCTCTTCAGATATTTTCTCGGGTCCTTTTTCCCTCTCTTCTCCTTCTGGGACCCCTATAATATGAATGTTATTGCATTTAATGTTGTCCCAGAGGTCTCTTAAGTCCTTTCATCTTTTTTCTTCCTTCTGTTCCGCAGCAGTGAATTCCACCATTCTGTCTTCCAGGTCACTTATCTGTCCTCCTGCCTCAGTTATTCTGCTATTGATTCCTTCTAGTGTATTCTGTATTTTAGTTATTTTATTGTTCATCTCTGTTTGTTTGTTCTTTAATTCTTCTAGGTCTTTGTTAAATATTTCTTGCATCTTTTCGAACTTTGCCTCCATTCTTTTTCCGAGGTCCTGCATCATATCATCTTCACTGTCATTATTCTGAATTCTTTTTCTGGAAGATTGCCTATCTCCACTTCATTTAGTTATTTTTCTGGGGTTTTATCTTCTTCCTTCATCTGGTACAAAGTCCTCTGCTTTTTCATTTTATTTTTCTGTGAATGTGGTTTTCCTTCCACAGGGTGCAGAATTGTATTTCTTCTTGCTTCTGCTGTCTGCCCTCTCCATTTTGGCTTTTTACATGGCTGCCCCTTCTCAGCCCAGTTGCCACCTCCTCACCAGCTGTGTTCTGACCACCAGACTTCATGGAGTGTCCGTCCACCCATCCCTCTCACTTTCTCTCATCATCCTATTTATAACCATAAAAGTGGTTCTCAACCAGAGATGATGTTGCTCCCCAGAGGAAACTCAGCAACATCTGGAGATAGTTTTGGTTATTACAATCTGCACGTGGATCCTACACCATCCTTATAATTCGCAGGATGGGCTCCTCCCCACCTTTCCAACAAAGAATTATCTTGATCTAAATTATCATGTCAGCTTGAGAAACCCTATTTCTGAGAGTGCAGGGACACTTGTTCAGCTGGCATTGCGATACAGCCTGATGTAACCATTCCATCATTTCTTCTCTTCCTGCCTCCTGAATGTGTTTGACGGGAAGTCTGGGTTTGTTTAGTGCTCCCTTCTAACATAGTCTGCCTTCCCCACACTCCCTACCCCTGCGACTGTTGCTACTTTCCCCTTGTCAACAGAGGCAGTAGCCTTAGGCCAGGAGCCCTGAGCAGCAGGCATCTGAGCTCTCTGGAACTTAAGAACACTGTTTTGATTTCACTTCTGCATTTTTTTCATGGTGACCTGCCATCAACGGAAGTGACCCCGGGTTTCCTATTTATCAGAGTAATGCGGGATTCCCTCTTTGAAGAAATCTAAGAAAACATTTATTAAGTGGGTCACTTTTAATAAGCAATTGATAACTGTCACTGTGCAGGTACCCTGAGCCCTGACCAGGTGTCAGGACTGTTCAGGCACTATTCATGCTCCACTCATTGAAATTGTCACAGGGTCCCCACTGTATTAATTAGTATCTGTGAGATTTGAATATTTCCAACAGGCTTTGGGGCACTAGGGGTGTCCCTAATTGTCTGGAACCTGGATCTGCTTGAGTTAAGGCAGGAGGAATAGTGGCCTGGTGTGTGAGGTTTAAAGAGGTGGGCAAGGGTGTGGTTTTGGATTGTTTGGTTTGCACATGAAGGGTGTGCTCTGATATTTCACATCATATTAAGGAAACTTTGGGGGATAATAGTGGAGAGTTTTAGAAGGTATGGCATAAGTTGTCTTGTAGAGTATAGAAAACCATTTTGAGAATGAAAAAGAAGAACATAAGTAGAGATACAGGAAGTCCTTGCAGGCAGGCTCATAACTAAGTTTCCCATTTATGTAGCATTAGCCAAGAAAATCGATATGTAATTTGGGGAGTGTTTAAGAGAATCTTTCAGGAGTTATAAGGTGTGCTAAAAGTATGGCTTTGTATATATACATGTGTGTGCATGTTAGTGTGGTATTTGTAAAAAATAAACAAACATGGGACTTCCTGGTGGCGCAGTGGTTAAGAACCTGCCTCTGAATGCAGGGAACACAGGTTCGAGCCTGGTCCGGGAAGATCCCACATGCTGAGGACCAGCTAAGCCCATGCACCACGACTACTGAGCCTGTGCTCTAGAGCCCGCGAGCCACAACTACTGAGCCCGTGTGCCACAGCTACTGTAACGTGCGTGCCTAGTGCCCATGCTCTGCAACAAAAGAAGCCACTGCAATGAGAAGCCCGTGCACCGCCATGGAGAGTAGCCCCCACTCGCTGCAACTAGAGAAAGCCCATGTGCAATGAAGACCCAATGCAGCCACTAATTAATTAATTAAAAAACAAACCAACAAAATCTTTTTTCCTCATAACACTTCTGATATAAAACGTCTGGGTTTTCCATACCAGGCAATTCTGACCCTAACTACCTGGAGTTAGCACAGACTCCACAGGTTATTAAGGATTCAGTCCTACA
>NW_020172996.1:1114413-1122272 GCF_003031525.2 Neophocaena asiaeorientalis asiaeorientalis | reverse complement strand
TTCCTGACAACCTGTCCTGACCAACCAGCTATAAATTGGAGATTTCCCTTTTGGCAGATTGAGGCATATACCAGGGTCACAGACAGCAGCTCAGGAACATGATAGAATCCCTAATAGAAGAAAGCAAAAAGGTCCCAGGTCTGATTTCTGTCTTAGGAGAGGAAGTCCATGGGTATCTGCTGGGGTGAAGGTTTTCGTGTCCCCAGGCGAAGTCATCTTCATCAGTGAGGTCTTGCTCTGGGACGTGGGGCAGGGTATCCTTTGCAAGTGGGTACGTACGCACTTGACTTGATGTGGGCCTCAGTATTTGCCGTGTTTGGTTGAAACAGTGGCTTCCTCAGAGGGTTCAGGCCTCTGACTTATAAACCAATGAAAGTACCCAGACCAGTTATAGTAAGAGCAACAGTTACCAGAATGCCATATGGCTGCTCTTCAAGGTTTGGTTTGTTTTGTTTTGTTTTGAAGTTCAGGGCAAATGGATTCCGTATCAGGTGACCAGCTGCCTGGCCTGTGGGGCAGTCTGTGGCTAATGGGTGCCGGGAGCGTGTGCTCCCTCCTTCTGGTCTCCAGCCTCATGGAATGATGGGAAGCTCTGTGTGTAACTGCAGGGGAGACAGTGTGAATGACCTCCTGTAGAACGAGTCTTTGTGTACATAGAGGTGAGGCACATTCCCTTCCAGAGTAGGAAAGGGCAGTGGGACATTTTTAAAGGTATATGATTCAAGGAGCCTTGAGTTAAGGCTAAGGGGTGAGATAGAGGCCCAATGAGGGGTTTGTTTGTCAGACTGGAGTTTGAAAAGGAGCTGTTTAAGGAAATCGTCGTTTTTCAGTTAAACCAGCTATTTGGGGCCTATTGGGGCCATGAAGCTCTATTGACTACTTCTCTCCAGAGCCCAGCATTGTGTAATTTGAGAAGTGAAATGTGTATCTTGGTTATTGTCAGTAATGTCTGTAATTCCAAAGGGAGTAAGGAGCTTCCTGGCAAGGCCTATCGTTGTGGCCTTTATAAATGTAAGGACATGTGATTTTGACTTACTTACTTTTGGGGTGTTGGTGAGACAAGAGTTTCTTTACCCTGAAGGAGGCAGTTTTTAAGCAATGGCCCAGCAGTTTATAATGAATGTGAAGAGGAGGCCGTTTGTTGATCAGGGCATCTAGTACTAAGATGACCCCCTGAATAGGCCAAGAAATGTTTCTTAGATCCCATTTTTTATTTGGACATTCTGGCTACAGGATAGAAAGCAGCATCAATCTACTGAGCTCCATCATGTGCTGTGGATGCAAGAGATCCACAAACTCCCACAACTGTTCACTCACTTAATCCCAAGGTGCTCCCCAGGTAGCCAAGGGCTGTGGGGAGGGGTGCCCTCCTCCAGCACCACAGCATCTGGCAAGGACCCACCTTGTCCTACAAGAGGAATATGTCAGAGGGCCCAGGTTGGGTTCCATCCTGTCCTGGGGCCTCAGGAGCTGTGCTGAGCTTGTGATGTGCTGTTGCCATGATCCAAAGCTTGATGGGCAGCTGGGTGTGGCGGTCAGTGGCTCGGGGTCTGCAACAGCCTTCATTATCCGGAGAGCCTTGTGTATAGTTAGTTGTTGTTTTAGTAGCATATAGTACCAAGCTGAAGGGACAGTCTGGGCATCTGTGGCCCCGGTAGGTGATTCAGAAACTCGAGGAGGTGTGAGAAGAGGTTGTCAAAGCCTCTTTGGTGACGGAGTCTCTGAGGACATTGATGGGACTGGCTATTTAACAGTATTTTGAGCAGATTTTAGAGCTTTTGTTGGAGGGAGTCCCATTTAAGTCGGGCTGATTTGCAAGTATCAGCATCAGGGAGAGTAAATAAAATTTATAAATGAGGAATATGTGGCCAGCAGACCCAAAGTAATACTGAATAGTATTTTTATCTAAAACTAGTCCCCAAAGGATTAAAAGGTGTTGGACTCACTGTCACAAGCGTGTCAAATGAATCTCCTTAGACGAGGTTGTCATTGATATAACATCGCCTGTGCTCCTGGAGAGAGGTGGGTGGGTGCAGCTGAGGTCTTGGCTGCAGAGGGTGTGGGTGTTGGCAGAGCTGTTGAGCCACCCCACGGGGCAGCCTGGGGAGGAGTCCTATTTGCCTTCAGAGCGAAGGCAAACCGAGGTTGAGAGGCTGTCAAAATACACACCAGCAGAACACGTTAGCCAGATCTGTAATTGAAGAGTAATTACCGGGTTCTAATAATACTGGGTATTGGGTGTGTGGATCTTGTTAGTCAGCTCAGGCTGCCATTACTGTATGGTTAAACAGCAGCTTTATTTTTGCACAGTTCTGGAGGCTGGAAGTCCCAGTTCAGTTGCTGATAAGGATCTCTTGCTGGCCACCTTCTTGCTGTGTCCTTACCTGACTTTTCATCTGGCTTGGAGAGGCCTTCTCTTCCTCTTAAAAGGATATGGGTCCTACCAGATCAGGGCCCCACCCCGTGACCTCATTTAACCTTAACTACCTCCTTAAAGGCCCTAAGTCCATATAGGGTCACACTGGGGATTAGGGTTTAACACATGCAGTTTAGGGAGACACAATTCAGTCAGTAACAGGAACCCTAACAGATGGGACCATGGCATTAAGATTGCAGTAACTCACAGCGAGGTGCCCTGTGTTTTTTTAGGTTTAAGAACACGCACAGCTGGGCTGTCAACGTGGAGAAGCAGTGGGGATCACCACCCCTTGATTAATTAGGTCTTACATAAAAGTTTTATTCCCCAAAGGCCCCTTTTCAACTTACATTGGGCTGAATTATTATTTTAACTCGGGTCTGTAGGGTCCCATTTTATCAAGCCAATTAATTTGTAAGTGCCAAAAAATTATTTTAATTGTGTATTGTGTCAGAGCATCTATGCCCAATATGGGATACTTTAGGACAGTGGGTACTAGGGCTATAGGAAATTCAGGTAAAACTACAGTCAAAGTAAGATATACCTATTTTTTCTCTTTAATATTTAGGTACTTTTTACAGTGGTGGAGTAGTGTTTCATTTTAGTGGGATCCCCAGGTATAACTATGATTTGAGCCCTGTATTAAATTCATGAAGTTTTGTCAGTTGATGCATTTTAGCAAATTCTAAAGATAATTTAGAACCTGTGTTGTGGAGTCAGACAAACCAATTAGTGCTCTGTTTTGTTTTGGTGATAAAATTTTTTTAATATATAAGTTTTGTTATACCATATGTAGTTATTATATAATAATTATATAAATTTTAGTATATAAATTTTGGATTTCCAATTGGGTCAGTATAGACAGAGTTCTAACTTAGTTATATGTTGTATGTTATTTAAATTTTTATTCTCTCCCTGTTATCTAGGGTTTTTTGTTGTTGTTACTGCTTATAAATCAATAAGTAGTCTAGAACCAGTATTATGTTTGCTAGACCTGGCGTTTGCTTGATATGTAAGATTAATAATGTGCCCCCTTCCCTTCTTTCTTCCTTTTGAGCTTTTCAGCCATTTAAAACCCTGGTTTTTAGTTTTAGTTTGTCTCCTGCTGAGGAGAGGAAAGGGTGGAGGGGCCTGGGGCCTCCAAGATGCAGCCTCTCCCCTGGATGGCCCTGGTCCACAGCATAACGAGCCCCTTCCTCCCCACTCCTTTTTTTTCTGCCTCCAAACAAAATCTTTTTTGGGGGGTAGGGGGTCACCTTTCTGCCCCCACCACCACCATTTTTCTTTCTTTTATTTGGGTATTTACCTGGTAGGCTCTTAGCAGTCCCAAGTGGCAACCACTGTGAGTGGCAGCCTGCCTTTTTAGGGAGGGGCTGGGGCTCATGCCTCAGGACAGCAGTGGTGGTGGCAGTGTCCTGACGGGGTGACAGTTTGGTGTTGAGGAAGAGCTCTCCACGTGCTGGTCTGCAGCAGCACTCACGAGTGCCGGACACACTGGCCGGGCTTACACAATCTGGAGTAGGTTGAGAAACATCCTCAGGTGTCTCAGAGGGCAGCAAAAACAATATTCCTTATTCCTTTATTTCTCCCCCCATTATACGTTGAACTAGCAGTCTCCAGAGATGGGATCTCTTATCCGCTACGTGGTTGGGGCAAACTGCAACAACAGTAAGGCAAGCAGCCATGGCAAGGTTTGCCTGTGAAGCAGTCTAAGCCTCTTCTGTGCCATGGCATGTGTGAGGGGGGTGCCCTATGCCACTCGCATCCCTGTATTGCTCCAGGGACCAGTGCCTGGACTCTGGCCGGGTGTGCCCTCAGAGGGCAGGCAGTGCCATCAGTCTCTCACAGGGTGGTGGGCAGCTCAGTTGAGCAGCCCCCCATGGACTTCAGTGTTGTTGGCTCAGTTGATCACACTTGAATCCCAACCGTCTATTGGGGGGCCTCGGCGTTAGGCAGTAGCCAGTTACCTGGTTGCCCCGGGGTCACCAGCCCAGAAACTTGGTGTGTTGACAATGGCGAGACAGACTAAGTGCTCCGTCTCTTCCCAGATCAGGTGGCAGCTAGGGACTCACAGCCCTTGCGGACCTAGACAGGAGGAGCGCTCTTCAGAATTTTGCTGGGTATTTAAAAAAAGACTTAGCTTAATGGAGACATACCTTACTTTGACCGAAAAGAGTCAATATTTTAAATATGTGAGTTCTTTAAATTATTCCATCCATTTTAAACAACGTAATGCATTTAAATTGCTTGGTACAGTCCCTGGGATATGGTAACACCCTATAAATGTTAACTTTTCAATTATTATTAAGGTTAAAAGTTCATAGTGACGTGGTGGATTGGTTAAGCATGTGGACTCAGCCACTGTTCAGCAGACTCTTCTCAGGGAGTGACACTTGAGCTGAGACCCAAAGAGAAGTAGCTGGAAGGAGCAAGGTGGGTAGAGAACAGCCTTCCAGGGAGAAGGGCCAGCATGTGCAAAGGCCCTGAGGTCCTAGGGAACGTGACTCCTGACAGCTGAAGGGAGGTCTTAGTTGCTGTCGCTGAGCCCCGTGCTGAGCACGGAGCACACAGGAGAGCACATTGCTTAGTGATGACTGATGAACCCTGGACCTGACAGAGAAGCTGTCGGCGAGTCCTGGCACCTCTGCCGTCGACTTCCTGCCGAGTCTGTGTGTCTTTCCCCTGCATCTGTGTTTGGCTGTATGTGACAGACCGGCTCAGTCTTCACCCTGGAGGAAATTTATTATCTCACCAGTAGGAAGCTCAGAGGTGGGGCTGGCTACCGGGTTGGTGGGTGCCAGCCCAGTTGTCTGCTTCTTCCTGGTCTAGGGCCTCGGGCAGGTTCCCTCACAGGCGACCCAGGCTGCTGCAGGACTACAGCACTGGCCGGTCCCCTCACTCAGCCATCCTGGACTAGAGCTTTCTCCTCCAGAGGGCTGGTGTAGGTCACCTGCAAGTTGGTGGAAACCAGAGTTTTCAGCCCTCCCTTGATGCCAGAATCTGGGATGGTTTTTTTAAATCTGTAGGTATCCAGGCCTCATCTGCAGAGATTTGGTTTCTTTCTCTTTTTTTTTTTAATAAATAAATTTATTTATTTTTGGCTGCGTTGGGTCGTTGTTGCTCACAGACTTTTTTTTAGTTGCAGCGAGTGGGGGCTAATCTTAGTTGTGGTGTGCAGGCTTCTCACTGTGGTGGCTTCTCTTGTTGCGGAGCATGGGCTCTAGGTGCGTGGGCTTCAGTAGTTGTGGCACACGGGCTCAGTAGTTGTGGTGCACGGGCTTAGTTGCTCCGTGGCATGTGGGATCTTCCCAGACCAGGGCTTGAGCCTGTGTCCCCTGCATTGGCAGGCGGATTCTTTAACCACTGTGCCACCAGGGAAGTCCCTATTTGGTTTCAGTTGGATGTGAACCAGACATCTCAGGAGGTTTTAATGCACAGGTGGTTGAAATTCACTTGGGTTAATTAGTAAACACCTTCTGGAAGGAGGCGGTCATATTCTCTGTGTCTCTTGGCTGCAGCTGAATAGAGTTGGAACTCTGTGCAATGGAGGTCAAAGGGAATAGGTGTTGTCTACACAACCAGCACTGCAGTCTAAAGTCTTTGGATCCCAACATTGGTGGTGTTTTTTTTTTTTTCTTTTTTTTTTTTTGGCTTCATTGGGTCTTCGTTGTTGCATGCGGGCTTTTCTCTGGTTGCGGCAAGCGGGGGCTATTCTTCGTTCTGGTGTCCAGGCTTCTCATTGTGGGCTTCTCTTGTTGGGAACGCGGGTTCTAGGCATGTGGGCTTCAGTAGTTGCAGCACACGGGCTCAGTAGTTGTGGCTTGCAGGCTCAGTAGTTGTGGCACAGGGGCTTAGTTGCTCAGTGGCATGTGGGATCTTCCCGGACCAGGGCTTGAACACGTGTCTCCTGCATTGACAGGCGGATTTTTAACCACTGCGCCACCAGGGAAGCTGCAACATTGGTATTTTTGACCTTGGTTTCCAGGTTCCAGGTCAGGATTTCTGTGGATGGAATCAGCTTCATTCAGAGGTCTTGTCCACATCCTGAAGTCCCACACTAGATCGAGGGGTTTTCTTTGTTTTCACAGAAATCCTAGTGTCTTCTTCCTTTCTCCATGAACAGGGTGTCCTGTTCCCAGATTTGAGCTGATCTTCCAGCTGGAGCAGGGGCAGAAGCTGTGGACTATGAAGAAAGACCTCTCCCAAAGCACCTGTCCAGGTAGGAGCCAAGATTTGGGCAGCTGGGAGACCCTGCAGGGGGAGGTCGCTGGCCCTGGTTCCTTGGGGAAGCGTCTTGTTCGGGCCTCTGTGGTGGTCTGGAGGCCACGGAGCCCTTTGACCCCAGGTCCCTCTGTCCTCCTGGAGGATAGGGGTGCATGAGCTGAGATGTGTCTTGGGCTCCAGCTGCCTGGGCTTCAAGCTTCAAGCTGCCTGGGCCTCAAGCTGTCTTGGGCTCCAGCTGCCTGGGCTTCACCGATCACCAGCTCTGTGGCCCTAGTGAACTTCGGGATCTCATTGTGTCTTTGTATATATACGTATGACTAAGTTAAATCTTAGCTGCCATGTCAGACAGACTTCAGCATCTTGGTGCTCAGCATGTGGAAGCACTTGTTCTTTTTTTGTATTTCTTTCTTTTGCCATGCCTCGCAGCGTGCAGGATCTTAGTTCCCAGACCAGGGGTCGAACCCGTGACCCCTGCAGTGGAAGCTCAGAGTCTTAACCACTGGACCACCAGGGATGTCCCTGGAAGCACTTTTTCTGAGGCACACCCGGTCCGTGTGACTGTGCATCACACAGCTGTTCAGGAACCCGGGTCCACTCTGCCGTCAGCATGTGGCTTGAAGGTTGTCCTGACCTCCTGCAGCAGGCAGAGGAGAGTGAGAGGGCAAGGAAGACTCGCACAAACACCAGCCCCCCGCTTCCACTGACAGGCACTAGGCGCTTGGCCACACTCGGGGGACGGGGCTGGGAGATGGGGCTGAGCCATGTGTCCAGGTGGAGGAGCAGATGGTTTGGCAAGTGTGGTCTGCTGCGCTCAGTCTGTTCCTGATAGTTGCTCCGTCTCCGGGTTGTTGGGGACGTGGTCACATAACGCGTTAAAGCATAAAACCGCTTAGCACAGCGTCTGCGCCGCAGTCAGTGGCTCGTGGGAAGTAAGCCGTTGGTGTCATTCATGTCCCTGTATCGTAATGAGTAATGCATCTCACGTTTCCCTCTGACCTCTGAGGAAAAGGGCCTTCCTTCCTCTCCCAGCTCCTCTCCAGCTCTCGTCTGCCTCCCCTTTCCCACCCTGTCCGTCCAGACACTCAAGAAGCCTTCCCTTGTTGCATGTCTCCCTACTCCTCCTGTTTGGTAAAACCTGACGGTGACACTTGTCCTGCTGTGCCCCACATCTGGGCTGCTTGAGGGTACTGGGGCCACCGTGTGTGGTGATGGGACCCCT